>NW_014332832.1:193241-240966 GCF_000341935.2 Cephus cinctus
CCCCCCCCTACCCCGGAGAACCTTTTGCAAGCGTTCCTCGCTAATAGTTTGCTTGGGAATAAAAAGAGAGACTCGTTTGGATTTTGAAGAAGCCGAAGGTGCCTGCGCAAGAGCAGTTAGCGAAATTCGCAAAGAGAAAAAAGCATCGAAGCATCAAACAACTGTGCAAGTGTGAAAGCGCAGAAGAAAGTCGTCTGCGTTTTTGCGTTCTTCGTATAATATTTTGCGTCGTTCATTTTTACGTCTTTTCCATAATAAGACGCCGAGAAGAAAAGGTGAAATAAACGAAATGAGGATTTGATTGTACACTAATTTGCAAATTCCCTCCCATAATGTCGCCTCTCTGATTTGATGTCGAAAACCGTCGATTGGTTCCACCCAAAGGAATGGAAACGAGCCTGGGAATAAGGACTGTACACACCGAAGAATAAGAAGAAGAAGAAAACAATATTGCGTAAAGAAATTGGAGAAGAGAAAAAAAAAAGGTGGAAGAAAATGTCGGGTCGATCGAACTCAAACATAAAAGTAGAGAAAGAGAAGGAAAAGGGATGCGGAAGGATTTTTTTCTCTTATCCCAAGACGGCATCTTGTTTCACCAATGGATGTTGCCAGTTTTCATATCCAAATAGAAATCATATACTTCCGTTTCGTTCGTCTCCTTCGACCCATTGACATTACATTTTTATATTGACATTTTTCCGTCAATTCTTTGTAATACTGACTTTTATATTGCATAATACGATACACGAATGTAATATTCTTTATCGTCGTATCAAGTGAGTACGATCCGTTCTTTTTGGTACATTTCGGATGCTGCTCCTTCCGTTTCGCTGCTCCTGCTTCTCTCGTAATCCATCGTTCGTTCGTTGCTGGTTCCTCGTGGTTTGAAAAATTCACGGTAGCATCCATTTGCATTTAAATTCATCGCCCTCACACCATCGAGGTACCTCAAAGTTTTCATTTTCCTGAATGTCCACCCAACGCTTCCTTCCACGTTTTGAAGCCCCCTCTTCATCCCTCTCTCATTCTCTATCTACCCGGTTTGAATAAACTGATTCCTCTTTCTCTTCTCTCTGGATGATATTCTTTGCCCTGGTGTTCTGCTTCATTTTCCATCACATTTAATTCAGCAATTTTCCAGGACGCACCTTCAGTCTTCACTGAGACCACGCGCTCACGACAGTACGCACTCTTTTTGTATGGCACTTTCTATTGTCTTTGATTCCTTCTTTCTCTCCCTCTCTGTCTCTATATCCTTATCATCTATTATTTTATGGTCTCCCATAGAAGGGCTTGCTTTCGTTTCCCTTGTTTTCGCCAGGAGCTCGACCCTTTTTCTTTGTGATCGCACCAGGACCGGAAAGCAGGGTGGAACGATGAGGGAGCGAAGACGCCGACTCTGCCACTGGCGTGAACGCAGATGCGAGAATTCGTCTATGCATTTTAAATTTTAATCTCAAATTCGGCAGTTCCAAGACGGATTACCTGCTTATTCTTCTTCCTTCTTCTTCCTTCCTTATCTCTCCGCTTTCTCGTAGCAATATAAGATTCCTTCGTCTCTCTCAATTTTTATGCCACAGTAATCCCAACCGAAGGGAACGAATCTTGGATTTTTCTTTATCGCGTAAAAGCATTAGGACCTGTGCAGTCGTTATCAAAATTCGAAACTCAAAATTGTGAACTCGAAAATTTGTTTCGAGATACGGAAAAAAAAAATGTATTATATATGTCTATAATTCACAAACAGCCAGGAACTGTCAATTAATCAGCTGCTAAGTTACCAGGTATAATAAAAATTATATTTCAGTTTATCAAATGAACTGCCCATTAAGATTTTTATAATTATTATCCCTTTGTTAGATTAGGCAAAAAAATAAATCCTTTTATATCCGTCTTAAGTAAAGAGTCAATATTGGTTAAATAAAAAAGTGAGGTTAGTGCTTTAGTATACAGACAAGAAACAGCGAATGTACCGCCAATATCATATATTATAAAATTCCAAAGAGTGACTAGGCGTAAGGAAAGTCCTGAGTAAATCAACGTTAATCTTATGTGACACAGGGAGTTAATTTTGCCCCAAGGGATGCTCCCTAAGCGTCAGTTAACGATAAGTTTACGTGCGTAGATATAAAGCAGAGCGTGATCACGCAAGGTTGACGTGTAGCATATCGTGTCTGACGCGATGTGATGTCATGCATGTATTTTACTGATGTTTTTTTGCCGACTGTCTGTTTTTCTAACACCCGTTATATTGCAGACGTAATAAGCGAACCGTACTGCTTGTTCTTGTTACTTAGAAAACTGGAGAATCTATGGCGCCCGATATTTGCATTCGTATGGAAAACAAAAACTGCTCCGTTTCAACGCCTGTTTATCCAGATGCCTGTCGAGTTGGAAATTAAAGTTTCGCTGCCGTTATTTACGTAAATTTATAACCTGTGTTTGCCTACGTTAGTTTTTAAATTCGTAAAGCGATCTGAGTACGGTGATATGAATTGACTGCGAAAACGGTCAGTTCTCGTTTTGCTTGCTTGACTTGTTGAGTCACACGCTATATTAGATTTCCAATATAACCGTATCTTGACTATCTTGTTTACAGGTTATGCGCAAGCGTGTTTTGATATTCGCTTCGGTGAATACTGTTCTCTGTAATATCGAAGACATATTCAATCTTATCATTTGGGAGAGAAACGAAAGGTGGTTAACTGTTTGACGAATTTCTGGATATTTATCAAATTCTTGAAAATACCTTTCAAGCAGACGATATTAGGATCGGGCTTTGACGGAAAAACTCGTCGTGCCCTTTTTTTGGGGGTTAAGATTCGGGCTATTGCCTTCTCATAAACCTTACCCTTATCGAGTCTCTAAACGGCACTTTTAGGGATGACCTGTCTACGGGTGTGTCTGAATTCCATGAGAAACTTTAAACCTCGCAGAGCTCGTAGCTACTTCATCTATGGGACATCTAGGCAGAGATCAGAATCATGCCCTTTCGTTGGTGGGCCAATAGTGTATGGGTTTTAACAGAGTCTATAGCGGAAAGTCTTATATTTAAAAAAATAAATATTTTTCACTAGCATTTTTTTCTTCGAGCTAGTTAGGACCCTTCTTTCGCAAACTTTTTTGCCTGGTTCTCTTGGATTACAAATGAAAGAGAAAGCCTTGTCATTATGGTCGAAGGACTTTTAGAAAAGCTTTATAATTAATGAAATATATTAGTACTGAACCAAGTATAAGGGCTGTCGTATTTTACAGGGGAAAAAGGGAGGTGTTCTGTGAATTTGCTTTAATTTTTCCAGGCCCAACCGGGACGAGATCAGAAAATCAGGAAGGCTTGGTAGACAGTAATTTTCCGGCTAACTGGGATGAGACGATTAAGGGTTCAGGGCGGATAAAGACTGCAGAAAATTGTTTTTTCAAATTCGCCAAAGCAGAATAAGTAAACTCAGTTAGCAAAGTCCGAAGTGAAATTACACTTAGTTTTCCCTGGAGCCACTTTCACTTTTCAGCCAACAACATTTTTCAAATTTCCATAATTCCTGTTAATAACCCATTTCGTTTCGTCAGGCAAATGGCTGATAATAGGATCCAATGGGATTTCTATCAACCGTGTGAATTTCGGGGTCGGTTATCTAGTGTATAAACTACCCCTTGTATCCCTCCTGCAAGCGATAAGAGAAAGTACTCTGGCGTGAATACGTGCTGGCTGAGCATTTGATTTAGATCTTGCTGAAGGCTAGAGGGTAGTTTACCCCATGCGTTCGATTAAGAACTTTTGAACCTTTCGATAAGGGCCTTGTATAGATATTTTAGTAACCTCCTAAGGGCGATTATGGTATATAGCATTTTGGATATGAATTTAAAATTCATTGAAAGCAATGAAAAATTAAAATTGCGGTTCATGAAAATTTGTTAACCAGAATTTTTTTAAGTTTTCTACATCAATCTTCGACAATAAATTTAAAATTTATCTATCCTTATAATCTTTCATTTTTTCATTTTTCGCCTCCAGGAAGTTGACGCTTTCGCAATTTAAAATTCTTTCCTGGACATTTTATGTTCTTCGCCTTTACTACGTGTTACATGGAGCTTTGGGTTGTATTTCGTACACGAAATTTAACCAGGGATGAAACTCATGCCGTGAACCTAAGAATATACATTGACTGGGTTTTAAAGCAGGATCAGGATGGAAGAGGCTTGACGGAATATAAATAAGGGATTGATGACCGAATAAAATAAGAATTTTCTTTTATCTGGTAAACCAAAATAACGGTATATCCAAGATAGGAGATAATACAGTGTTATAATTATTTTGATAAAAAAAACAGACCAAAAAACTTTCAGATTGATAACACCAACAGCCAACTGTTGTCACGGAAATGGTGATAAAAATCATTCAAGATCTTTTGACAATTTTTACAATAATTTTTGAGTCGAGGGAGAAAGAATTTTACCCAGTACCAATTCACCCTTAATTGGGTATGTTCCGGTCAATGGTTCGTTTTTCAATCCATTGTGAGTTAATAAAATCAACAATGGATCGGGAAAGTTTGTGCAGGCGCAGCCATTGACACGTGGCCCCATGACCCTATGACCCCCTCAGGCTGCTGTACATAATGTGACCTTACCTAACCCAACTTGATTGCGTGTTATCGACAGAAATGAATTTTACCTGAATACGCAGAAAATTCAAAGGGACCGCTTTATTAACAAAAATGTCTGAAGACGTATAGTATACAGGATTATTACTAGGGTAGTCAGAGAAATAAAATAAATTGTCCTTGTATAGCTGTTAACCTGAAAACCACCCTATGGGATATTTAAATGAGTTATCCAAAGTAAAATAGAAGTTGTGGGAGTTTCATGCGAACATGTGTTTGAAACTCTAAAATCTTCTCTTCGTTCTGGTAACCATAAGGGTTGCGATAGACAGCAATAGAATTTCTGTATATGTATGATCGAGCCCGCGAATATTCAAATCCTTAAAGTATTTTCGATTCTAGTAAATTTAAAAAAAAAATACATATAAACATAGCTCCTGTGAACGTGACTATAGAAAAATATTTTAAAGACAAGAACATGGATCGGTCCAGAATTTCGATGCTGTGCTACCTTTAATCTCACTACGCGCAAGAGTGTGTGCTTTTAATACATATTTATTCGAAATATATTAAAGTTCCTTCAGATACGTATATATTTTGGATCCTCGTGTTTTACCTGGTCCTTGTACTTTTAATCTTTACACTGTTCTTGTCCGCCCTTACAGTTTTCAGGACGTTCTCCCTATAAGATTTTATCACTACAGATCAATTTTTTTCGCATTGACTTATACAGGCATTCCTATTTACACGAACCGCAGATCCGCGTGTTGTTCGTATCCCCCCCCAATCAACCGGGCAATTTTTTTACGTACCGGAAAAAATAAATATTTCGTAGATAATCCGAAGTGACAGCTTTGCTCGATCTGTTAAGCACTCACCCTTATGAAATCTGTCTTGAATGACGTCATTACTGTGTTTACCCTTGGGTATATTTTTTTCTACGGATTTAACAGACAAAAAAATCATCGCTTTTGGGACCACCTAACAGGAAAACTGCTTGGGTATAAATATCGACATGTCTATATACTGTAACGTAATTCTTTTAACTTATGACCCGACACCGATAGCAAAACATACGAGGACGAACTATCTTCGAGAACGAACCTACGTTACCTTCGGCCGTCCACCCGTCGTTTGTGCATCCGCAAGCCAGGCGGGCGCCAGCCAATTCTTTTTTCACCGGGAACTGACGAGCCGGAATAAACTGGGAGTTGGGGTGGAACAGGCACAACTCCACCAAGAACGAGAGCTCTGACGGAACCTATCGGACGGGGCGATAGCTTAACGGATCCTGTCGATTTTTGGGATCGCGTAAAATCAGCAAACGCACCTGGATGCACGAACGGGAACGGACGGTTACGGAAATGCACGGCCGCTCAGGCTACTAGGTTTGAGCTAGAGAGGGTCGGAGTAAGAGTCCGACAAATAGTGCGAGAGACAGAGAGCGACGAACCTAGAACGTATCAGAGCGAATCTTAACTATCTATCGAGATCCCTTCACCAATTAATAAATTGGGAGACTCACCGGAGCTGGGGCAGCTAGTCCGTGGAGGCCGAGAACTGCATCCAAAGGACACTCTGGTGGACACTACACTCAAGCACAGCACTACACCTCCGGAACACTCACAGGAATTCATAGAATTGCCTGGATATCGCGAGAACAACGCGAGAACTATACGAACCGAGAACTTGCCATACTGTAGCGAAGCACGGCAAGAAAAACTATCAACAGAGAGCACGGGAGCGCGAGGCAGCCCGTGACACCTCGGTCGGTGACCCGAGACAGACTGCTTTGACAATAGCCAAATGCCATATTCGGGAACTAATCATTCTGATTGGTCGAGAGCCTTTTTAACCGATAACTCTTCTATCGCTATCAACAGATAGCACGGGAGCGCGATGTCCCCCGTGACACCTCGATCGGTGCCTCGAGACAGACTGCTTTAAGCAGTCGATTGACAATAGCCAAATCCGAGAACTAATCATTCTGATTGGTCGAGAGCCTTATAGCCGACAACTCTTCTATCTCCTTCGAGTCGTCCCTTTAAACCAAATCGAGAGCGTTCCTTAACGAATCGGTACGTATCTTCTGGAGATCCTCCACGGCCGCTTCCGCAGGGCATCGGGTGACAGCTGGGCACCACGTCCTCAACTCGGGCAGGAGGTTCCTCTCCTG
The DNA here is from genome assembly GCF_000341935.2 of Cephus cinctus. Classification (NCBI taxonomy): domain Eukaryota; kingdom Metazoa; phylum Arthropoda; class Insecta; order Hymenoptera; family Cephidae; genus Cephus; species Cephus cinctus. The sequence goes on from NW_014332832.1 coordinate 200,019, forward strand.
CCCTTAACCGTATCAAAACTCCCTCCGCCCGCTCTACAGCCCTTTGCCCATCTCCAGCGGGGCGCCGGTATCTCAGCCGGGCTTCTGCCGGTCCGTGGAGACGTCTCCGTCGGGTACTCTCCTCTGCCGGGCAACTCGGTACGTCGAGACTATCTCCCCACGGCAGATTCGAGCACCTCGACCTCAACTAAACAATAAGGAAATCTTACGAGAGCCTTGACATAACTGTACGAATCAACCCGAGAGCGTAGCTTCTGAGCAGGCTGGCGACCCCAAGGGAACCAGAAATCGAGAACGTTATCTGTATCGGTAACCGGAGCCGCCTTGGGACCGTGATTCGAAAAATCACGTGACAATACATATATTGTTTAAGTATTAAAAAAAAGCAGAATTTCACTAAAGGATTCCGGAACTTTCAGCTTTTAGGTGTACTGTTTGCTGATACGAGAGGGATGATTTTTAATAAGAAACGTGGTCATGGATAGGATTTGGGAAGCGAAGGATATTGTATTTGCCAGGTATTCCTTGAAGAATTCACTGGGGATCCAGAATGTGAAATTTGGTCCTTCTAAGGAATTTTGTTCACAGCATATGCCTATTTCAATTTGTATCGAAATACTGGCCATATTTGAACATTTCTTTCATAGAATTTCACATTGACGCATTACGTGACATTTACGTAATATTATGTAAAGGTCCAAGGCACGTTTGAGGGAGATAGAAGTTTCGCAAGGCAAACATATAAAAAGCATATGGTGCCTGGAGGCTGCATTTAATGAGGCTGCGGATGGTCGAGAGAAACGAGGCTGAAAGAGGCACTGAAAGATGAAACTGGTGGTTCAGGGGGTAGAATGTGAAATCCATCCCCTGCCACCCCTACTTGTTGAATTAATTCTTTCCCCTATAGAGATGAAAACAATTCCTTTGTTGGTCACGGTACATAAAATATAAATATATCGTAGGGTCTACCTAAAATTTTTTTTTCTGGAAATTACTTGAACTTTTTATAATTCGATATCGATACTTAACTTTAATTTAATCAGCTTTAATAGCGGCTGATGATCGGGAACCAAATGAGGTGAAAAGATTTTACTGGCTCGCTTTTTATTTATTTATATTTTTTATATATTTATTCTTCACTTTGGTCTTTTGACTTGCTTAATAATTTATCGAAAAGTGGGGAATTTATAAGTGACGGATTCTCATATTGCGACATATAACTTTGTGTTCTCTAAAATAAAAATCTATCCGACACTATGCTATTGTCCGTAAACCAAAAGGTTAGAATGGGTTGCCTACGTATTTCAGATATTAGAACCTCAGACTCACGATTCTGAATCGTGTCCATATAAACTCCATAATATTTTGCACTCAAGGCACGCGAGGGCCGATAAAAACGTTGCGAACAAAGTGGCAAAGTATTAAAGTTTTAAAGACAGTCAAGATACGTAAAACGGTGCCGTTTATACGAAAGTATTAGACGGCAGTAACAGCCGCGTATAATTAGCCGAAAAGTTTGTAAAAGTTGCATCCTTTAATAGTCGCTACCCCTTGGAGCATACGGGAGAGTCAGGTAGAGTCTCCATAGGCAAATAATTCTTACACGCTTGTTTGCCTTAATTGGCAAGTAAAAAAATGTTGTTTGAAACATTTAATTTTTTATTTAAACAATTTAATACGTATTCCACGCGTCGATGAATAATTGATGTAAAATATTTTTGACCACTTACCATAGTGTCATTGTGAATTAGTTGCAGTCGAAATTTCGAGAGAATACCCATTTCGTTGACCCTGTCAACTGCTAGTCGAGCTGCTTGGAGTTCGCTGGGACCTTCCGGTCTGGCTTCTGAATTTTGGGTTAGTTCGAACAGGCCCAGAATTGTTATGTTAATCTTATCAGCCTCTGGTACTATCTCTCTCTCCGCTTCTGTGGTACTGATACTACCGGTAACGTCTTCCGTGGTAGGATTTCGAATTGTCATTATCTCGTGAATAAGGGTTGACATCTTGTGATTGTCCTCGTCTACTTTTCTTCTAAGATGAGGAGCATCCCGACTGGGACTCTTGGGAAGATCCGGAGAAGGAAGTATGACCGGTAAACCGGAAGTCGTTTCCTCTTCGATTTTAGCCGGTCCAAAATGGCGCCTGTCGAATTTCTCAGGTACCGGTTGTGGCTTATGCGTAGCTCTCACTGGAAATTTTTGCGAGCCGTCAAATCCCGTAAATGGTGGCTCGTTCTCCAAAATGGATTCATCAATCTCCTTCGTGATATTGGATGATGAAACATCAGTGAAACTTTCGCTGAAAAACGTACTTTCACTCCCATCACTCTTGATCCTCCAGGTACCGTTTGTATCGTCGCCTAGAAAAGTGCTATGGTAACTCTGATTAAAAAATATTCTATCTCCATTAAACTCTGAGATATTGTCAAAGGCGTCGCCAGCGTCGCCAATACGAAAGTTACTGGTAAGATTAACTGGTCCATTTTCATCAGATTTAGTAAAATTCAACATAAGGCTTTCAATCGGGGTGGTGGTGTGAAGAATTTTGCCCACTTGATCCTCCGGTTCCTGAAGGGCAGGCTGCGTATTACGATCACGGATGACATCTTCGCCAAGCACTCCCAGGATCTGAAGAGGAAATGTGAGGGAGAGAAGGAATAAGAGAGATGGGATGCTGGGAGGGAACGAGAGAGAGAAACGAGAGAAGCTCGAATGGCCACTGGACGACATAATCAGCCTCCGGCGGCGAGATATCGGTGCGCGACGGCCAACCTGCTCCTCCTCTTCGTTGACCTCATCTGTAACACAACAAAGAGACAAATTTGGGATTATTATCAATTTATCTCGAACCAATCTCAGCTGGACCCACCAGAGTCGTGAAGTCTTGTAACGCAGTTCCAGCTGTTCGATTTAATTGGTTATAAAGTTTCGATAACTGAGACCAAGAGACTATGACAGCACGTGGACCATACGTGATCATACTTCCAAAGACCCAAGGGTTGTATCCCTTATACACGTTCTTCATCCATTATACGATTATTTAGGCCTCGTACACGTTTAGCGCCACATCCATTACGAGGATACTGCAGATATAAATTGACCAACGGAATAGTACTAGATCCTCTGCATCTTCTTCATCTCCTGGATAGTTTCCATTTTTACTTTCATCTCTGTCCGCCTTATCCGGAGTAGAAAAGCTATCTCTACTAATGTTACCAAGCTCGTTGGTCTAGACTACTAGACTACTAGACTACTAGACTACCATCTCTGTCACTAGATACAGGTACTTTCGATCCACCCCATTTACTCCTTTCATGCCCTCACCCCTATACCCATGTTTCTCGTTACACGCCTCGAGCCACTTTTCCTACCCATATTTCCTTCTTTTTCACTTTTTTTACTTTATTTAAAAAAATACCTCTTCACTACTTCCCCTTACTTCGTACACTTTCCCTTCCACCCCCTTGTATATCGTGTGACTCAGCTACGCGAGTACTGCCACCTTATTCCCTACGCCACTTTGTTTCTGGTCCTCTCGGGTACTCTCGCATATTCGACGAGATGCTAGGGACACTTTATATATTTATATAAACCCCTATAAGAGGACCTCCAGATTTGGCTGAGCTTAGGCTAATAGGGTTACAGGGAAATCTCAAGCCCATTAATAATAACCAGTCTTTATATCAAACCTACAGATAATAGCACGAGAGGGCTTTACTTACAAGATAAACAGCAGCAGAAGCATAAGGGATGACTGGCATAAAAGATAGTTCATGTCATAAGGGTAGGCACTTCCATGATAGTTACATAAGCCGAGAATAATGTAAACAATAGATAAATCTTGGTCACTTCTCGTCGAGTAGCTACTTTAACTACAGCTGGGTACCAGAAGGGTTGGTCAGGCTAGCTTGAGTATTCCTGACGACGAAATGGCGGATGAATGAAATATAGCGAAGCAGCTACACAACATGGTCAACGTCGTAGCAATTAGTCCGATTGGCTGCTGGAGTAACGAGGTGCTTTGTGTTGGAGATACAACCCTTGCATCTGCGATTGGGATGGTACGCGTTTTAGACAGGCACTTGTATAAGGGATGCACGTGACACTACTGACGAGGGGATTGAATGCTTGATATTCGATGTAGGTAAAAAAGGCTGGGATACGCGAAGGGCCTTTACGTAGAGTCGCACAAGGGAGGTTCTCTTCTCAACTTCCCCGTTGACCTACCTTGTTTCATAATGGAGGTCACGTGCACAGTGTCCCACATGAGAAAGACGCGGATGTTATACCGTATATCTACAGAGTGAATAATCTCTAGTGAATTTTTTTTTTTCTTTATATTTAATACCACCCGCCCCTTTATACGCATCATTTAAGGGTTGTCGTTTCATCGACCTTCCGAACCGATCGAAACAATCGCGTCATTCAACCCCTTTGAACATTTAATGCGTTCATTCGATTAACGACACTTAGACCGTAAGCAGAGTGCTATGGTACAGTAATGATTTTCGCAGCATCCCTGTCTATTGAATTGAACACGGGATAATTCGTTCTAGTGTCCTACTTTGAGGGTGATGATAATTCATTGGAGCTCTATGAAATTAATTTTTATGGAACAGAGATCCTTTTAAGGGATTTTTGTTTTTTTGCGTCTGTACCAATTTTACAGATTGTACCAATGTATTGTTCAATTGGTATCTGCCTTACCTCATCATTTGGTCACTTTTGTCTTTCGTCGGGATCCAATCCATCCTCAAGTTTGAATGGGGTCGAAGGACGAGCCCTCGTCCTTTAATTTTCTCTTGGGAGTTCTTCAATGATTGATCAGAGTGGGTTTGATCATTGCGGTGGAATTACCCCTAGCGAGCACTTTGAAGATCCTTGTAAAATGGGCGGGAATCGAAAACTTGATAAGCTCGCACTGCACTGAGTATAGAGGTTGGGTATAGGGGTTGGGTTGATCCTCGAGGGGATGTAAAACGGGAAAACTGGAAAACGAAAGCTAAGCAAATCTTTCGGGGGTGTGCTCGGAGTGGAAACTGGGGAAGTAGTGAAATTCGGAAATTTGAATGTAGCCAAGGTCTCCTTTCGCGCACACCTGTTCCACCCTCTTTGGTGCTGCTTTATACACTCTTACACTTTTGTTGGGTAACCGGTAAGGTTGAAAGGTTACGCGCGTATTCTACACCCACTGCTTCCGAAGCAATTCCTAGTTCTTTCGGGGAGCACCTCGATTTACACAGCCCCGACGAATATTGGTCCTTTGAAGAAAATTTGAGGAGGCTCGGAAAAAATATTTCATTTACTTCGAAATATTTTCATCGGATTCTAGGAAAAGCGTTTCTCGAGTGAAATTTGAATAGGGTGAAATTGGGTGGAAGATAAAAAATAAATTGCGCAATGATGATTTAATGAAAAATCCACCCTCCCGCGTAGTAAGATTTGTTACAAAAATTCGATTGGAATTCAAATTGTTCAAATTATTTTTTTTTTTTACTTTGAATGATCTATATATGATCCACCGATCCAGGATTTCCGTATCAGTAGAAACGCGTCGCGTGGTGGCGGTGAGCGCACTGTTACCCTGAGAGTCTGTACAACCCTCGGTAGCTCGTGCTCCCGAGAACCACCCTTAACGCGCAGGCTCTAAAATCACCCTTACCGTTTACATTTTTACGAATAATAGAGATACCTCTCTCTCTATCTTGATGAAAAGGGTTGCTGTATCCCTTATACACAGTGACCTATAAGTGCAATCCTTTTTTTTCTGATATTGCAAACCTAGTAAACTTACAACCCCTAATACATATCGGAAGTATCGCCTGTTCGACTCAATACGCCAATTCACCTTCCTCTATGCAAAGCCACCGTTTTGCATGCACAAAACTATCCTCCAACCCCATGATGGTTAGTAGTTAACCCCCGTTTAAAAAGAAAATTCTTTAATGAAATGCTAAAATTCATCCCTCCGAAGACCAATTCCCTATCCCTCCAGTTGGACTTTACTACCAATTGTCGTAATCGAATTTACTTGGCGGTTTAACTTCGGCACCCGAGTAACGCGACACCTCAAGTGCAAATCGAATAGTAACATTTGTAGAGTGGTGTTGATAGAATTGGTAAGACCGGTGAAGGGGTTTCTTCATTAAAATTTTTCTCCCTCTCATCTCCCACGTTTATTTCTCTACTTATTTCTCGTTGATTTTTAACATTAAGCTTTGATCCAGTTACGTATTACAGTATCCTGAAGCACTGCTATAATGCGGTTAGTTTACTCTTGGCTACGGTTAAATTTAGGTAGATCAAATGGAAGCTTTGGAAAAGGATAGCACCCTCTTTGAAGTATTATCCCATAAACTGTCTGACCGAAGAATTTCTTTGTGGGATCGTCACAAGTACCTAATAGTATGGTTCCGTGAATCTGGCAAGCAAATTGAAAATTCAATTGAACGTGGAAAAAAACGTGATTGGTAACACATACCAAACCATTAAGTTACGCCTACATAAGGATGGTGAAATATCGCTATTATTAAGGCATCCTGATACAAGCTACAGGGTGGTAAAAATCTCTTATGAATATTTAGGAGGTTTAACGTGGTAATTCGGAAGTTTTCACGTGACTGAGTGAAATACATTTTTTTTTTAAGAAAGAAATTAAATTTCTTTAAGGGTGCTTCCTTCTATCTGGGAAAGGAATTCGTGACGCACGGAACTAATTACAGGATTCTTGTTCGGCATTCATATGGAAAAATGTTTGGATACCCCTTGAAAAATGTCTATATATAGTACAATAGATATTCGTGAGGATTTTCAACTCGCATAAGGTTCCCTATTTTCATCCCCTCCACTAAGCACCTATACTAGCTCTAGTCGATTTCCCACGAAATCTGACGTGACCAAAGGTAATTCGTTTATCTGCCTCTTCGTCTCCCAAGCGAGAGAGACTCTAGCAAAACCACCTATAGGGGCAGCATCGCCATCGCCGGAACAACGAATACAGCAGTTCTGATGCCATCTCCGTCCCTTTCAACCCCCTCAACGCAATTTACTCCCTCATGCATCACAACTCTCGCGTCATTAATTAGCCGCAGCGTTGAAACGAACCTCGACAGTTACGAATACAGATAGAAGGCACAGGTGGGACTCCTGACCTTTGAAGATATTTCTTTATTTTATTTCCGGCCCTCCTACTGTACATCACTTTTTCGTATCTTGACTATATGTTAAAATAACCGTCTGGAATACTTAATCGCCAATGGCACGTTTAAAAAGTTATATTAGAAGAAGGTGGAACCTGGCGTCATATTAATTCTAAATGCGTCAAGCAATCAAGGGATGAAAAGACCAGACGCAGAACATGTGGGACGGGCATGAGTTGAGAATGAGAATCGTGCTCAGAGTATGAGATAGTTTACCTGGAGAGCTTGATAGCTCAGTGACTCGCTTGCCTCGCAGCCCCATACTACAGTAATAGGTAATATCGTATTTACGAGGTTAGTAAGATAATTTTCACAAGTTGCAAATAATTTACGAAACTCTCGTTAGACTTTTATAAATGATCCTTTATGGTAGATTGTGTAATAATACATGATGAAATACAATACAGATGACAACGTGTGTATATTTACAACTGAAATAGAAGTGAGTTGATATGTTATGGCTCAAGAATTATAATAGGATTTTCAATAAAAAAAAAGGGGGCTGAATTCGCTATTCCAAATAACACTCTGTCAGACGTCCGTAAACGAACGTGGAAACAATCGGCTGTGGTTGATGCAAGGAACTGGAAAAGTGGAAATCCCAATAGCTCTCAACGCTGTGTATCGGACACATTGTTCACGTGTAATTGTAGGTGTCGACTCCAGGTGTCTCTAGCTTCGGGCGTAGGCCGACGTTTCTTGTAGGTAAGCATTCGAAAAAAAAAAATATGGGAAAAGCTTCGCGGCAATCTTACTGCTGAAAGAAAGTTTTAACCGTGATACGAAAAGCTCCGTACCGCATCATTCTATAAGGAAGCTCTAAAATATCAGGAGAAACTAAAAAATACTAGAAAAAATTCTCATGAAATAATACGAGGAAGAACGCGGAGTCTAGTTTCTCACCTTACAATTTTTCTTCAGATATCTTTGAATTAATACACGAGAACGCAAAATAAGCACGAGATCGTGAGACACGGGTAATAATAAAGAAATTACCCTAATCCGATAATGAAAAAAAGAATTGAAAAACATCAGCAAGAAACGTGAGACATAGTGAAGGATGGGGATCGACGTAGGCGCAAAGCATTTCTCTTCATCAGAAATTAATAAAAAGGTAGAAAGAACATAATATTAAATGGAAGATAGAAGTGGCTCGATGATTTTTTGAATGAGTCATTTGTCTCAATAATGCCATAAGAAGACCGAAGCAAAAAGTATATACAGCTAAGAACAAAATATACAATCAGTAAACGTGTTTCTAACCTTTTCAACGCGGCTGTCATTATTTCTCCACTGATCATCAAACAATATTCTTCCCTCTCACTATTTCGTCTGTATCTTTTTTCCTCCATCCATTAAATCCTTGCTAGGCCGTAAGCGGGATTCCAGAAATTAGGAAAACCAGGAGACAAAATCTGAGAGGAACACTCAAGGATCGCGGCTGACGCGGCACTACGTGCCAGCATAATGGCTCTTGTCTTGGCAGCGTTTCACGTTCTATTCAAGGTTCGAGGGACTCGACACTGACGTCTCCGACATTAAATCTGCTTAGCCACGTCTCACACTCTCTGTTAACTCTCACTCTATCCAGTATTATACTCACACTCTTCGATATCGACTTTTTCAGTTTCTCACGGCATTAATCCTGTCACACTACTTACGTAGACGTTCGCTTCGGTACTACTTATGGCTATCTTTTAATCGTCTCTTTACCAAAGGAGAATACTACCTTTAATATCTCAAAAATCTTCTATTCTCCGAAACTTTTTCCATTCTCATCCATCAGAAGCTCATTCACTTTCTCCAATATCGATCTTTTCTGATTTTCTCTTTACACCGACACTACGTGACTCCCTTTATCCTTTTTCTGTTCATCCCCTCAGCCACCGAAAAAAAAGATGTCAACTCGACGTACCCCCTTCTAAGGTCTAATCAAATCGGAGTGGTATTCCGATGTAATGGCACTTGAGAATTTCAGTAAATCCCACGGCACCTGTCAATCTGTCTATAGACAAGAGTTTCTATGCCTCGACTGATTGTTGGATCTACTTAAGAGACTATTCTTATACCTTTTAATTTTATATATTATAACCTGGCACGTTTCTTTCTAATACGCGCCACTTGGTTGTGGCGATAGGCAAATGGGACGAGGTATGGTTAGTATATACAGTAATTTCGGCGATATTCGCGGTCAGTATGAGGGCGCTTAGATCGTCGCTATTGGCGCGGCAATATGAATCGCTACAGAGCATTATACGAGTGAAAAACACTACTCACTGGTTTTATCATTCGTTAATATTTCACGTTGAATTACGCTGTTAGCAAAATCCAAAATCAACAATTCCGTACTGCACCAGTACCAGAGCCAAAGCCAGCGCTAGCGTTTTAAAACTATTGCGAATTTCCACAAACGCTTTACGATAGGTTCCCGGGTGTCCTCCAGCTAACACCTACTTTCTAGCGTAAAAGTAGTTTTGGGACACCCTGTATGCTTGACTTGCGAATATTAAGCATCAGAATACGTTAGTCTCGGTCTTGGATATTCTACCTAAGCCCTGGTGTTAAAGGCTCGATCGAAGGACCCAAAAGTGGAATACATGGTTTTCATTGTTACAGAACATCCCGAGAGGGATTTTATAATAAGGTGAAATGTTGTGAGTTACATCTTCGTCATTTATTTTCAAGCTATACGCAATTCACCCTGCTGGTGCAGTCGAATGGTCGACGACGAATGTATAGTTTGTGCTTCAGGGTTTATTTATGAGACTAGGGCAAGACTTCGGCAAGGGTATTGGCCAAGTTTTGCCTTCATTATTCAATGCCAACCAGCACGAAAGCGTCGACGTTTGGTAAACTTTTGCGTTGGAATTTACAATTGCATGCACGTAAATTTCCATAACTCCATCTACATGTGAAATTCTCGAAATCGCCGTTAAAGATATTTACATAATTTTCGAGAAGCCAATACCAGAGGTAACCTAGATTCCTTGTTTCGACTGAGTTACCGTTAATAATGCACTGATATTAAGTTTGCGTTATGTCCTCATAGATGGCGACGCTGTCTATGGATCGCTCTAAGGTATTATAGAAACAAGCGTGTATTCTAATCTGACGTCACCGCTTGATACATTACCCATGATGCACCGCAGGGTTAGAAATACCTGTTCTCTATAATACCTTAAGTCGCTAAACTTTCAGCCTTCCCGACTGTCGTGTCCATCGATTGGATTTAGTTCGCGAAACTTTTTTATCTTACTGGAATTGATAGCTGGAGACTTTTCGTAGACTATTTTCGTTTCTGTGTTACTCCATGAGTGTCGTATAATGTGCTGTGTATATACATATGTGTATATCGATCCGAATATCTGGGAACATTGATCGTTCTTTACGAGACAATTTTACCCTTTGTTATGTTCCAATGAAGAAAAAAGTTGACCTAAATTTCATGACGTCATGCAATCAATCAAATTATCTATGCTGATGAGAGAAGGTGAGTCTATTAACATTGATACTGTATAAGAATCACGTGAGAAATGGAATCTGTAGTCGAGTAAAAAGAAGACCTGAATCGACTCTGCTCCGAAGAGTCTCATGATTTTCATGTTGATTATTAAGGTCGTAACGCCTCGCTGACGTATTCAGCGAGTCGTGCTAGAAAAGTATCTCGACAGGAAATAATGAAAGATCAGTGAAGGGGAGTTGGATGAGGATAGGATAGGTATACGGAGAGAAAGATAGAGAGAGGAGATAATATTCCCGCGCAGGCGTCCCTTGTCAGAGCATAAATGCTGAAGAGCCTCGAAGAGGTTTTGCAATCAATACGGCAATGGCCGACCATAGCCGGCCAGTCGGGGCTGAACCTTCCGAAAGAACGTATCGCACACCCTGGAGCCTCGAGTCGTAAACAGAGATTTTATATTTCGAGATCTGATCGTCGTGTCGATATTACGAATTCGGAAGAGAATTAAAATCAATATTAGTGAATCCTTGACTCGACTTCTGGACAGGAAGGATGAGAATCGTGTTCCTTGATTGATATCGAGATTTTAAAAAGGTGTCAAGGAGCCCAAGGTAACTGACCCTGCGCAACAGTCCGTTCACCAGTAGTCTCTGTCTTTCCACTAGGTATACGTATACCTACCTGAATCGTTAACCTACCGATCCTGGTACCGATTATCCCAGGTATTCAGGAATCGTCTGGCAAGAAGACCGAGTCAAGCAAGAAGATTGAGAAAAGTATCCGCGGTAGGAGACCCCGAGGTTGCACTACTGGCTAGAGCCTTTGTACAACTCTTGTTGAGAAGTTCAGGGGCAGGCTTGTCCCGGTTGTCGAGACGCTAGAATCCAAGAAGGCTGCCAAGATCGGCTTCATAAGCAGCTGGAAGGCCATCAGGCTCATCCATCTTCTGGTCGGCAGTCGTAATAGGTCGGACGGGAATTTTCGCAAACACTCCCAAAACGGCAACCCCTCGTCGTCGTGCTGCCAGGGCCCCGCCGAACGCCGCGAGGGATCGCGACCGAGTCCAGGATCTTCCCGGTGCGGAAGTAAAATGGAAGAGAAGTCGTCCTCGCGATTTTCCGAGTACCTGTTTGCAAAAATGGGCGGGCAGGACGTCTCGGCCTCGCAGGGTCCCCGCAAGGTGACAGCCGACACCAGGAAGTGGCTCAGGGAAAATCTTCTCCTGCTGGTCACCCTGTCTGGCGTACTTTTAGGAGTAGTACTAGGTGAGTCTTTTACAAGTACAATATACACGACATAAATAATTGAAAAAAACGAATTTTTCATTATTATTATATATACATCACACGCCTAGTATACCCTCGGATAGTACCAATAGAAAATATTTGCGCCGACCTTCTGTCATCCATACTAAAAATAACGATCCTCCCTAACCAATTAATTCCAAACGATTGCGTCTGACGAGAACTAACTGATACCATTTCTTTCGATTGACATTGTCAATTCATACAGTTTCTTCTAATTGACATCAGTTGACACAATGGAGTTGAAAGTGACTGGTCAAATAAATAAATAGGCGTCGGGCGCTTCTCTCACTTAATTTACTTTTTAATTATAACCGTCACGTTCCTAATTTTGCCAATTACAAAAACCCATACGCTTAACAAGCTACATTTTAGGTCCCTCTCCAATTACGCAAATATCACTTGAGTTAGGAATTATCAATAACTGTGATCATTTTCAAAGTAGACAGACACAGGCAATGAGTATTGGACGGCCATTCTAGGTATATAAATTACCAGAGAAAATAAGGGTCGTAGCAAAGTGAAAGGGAAAAGGGGCAAATGGGTGCGGGGGCAGTAAAGGAATAAAAAATACAGCTACTACTCTATTATTGTTTACCGAATAGTCGGTACCTGGTATTTTCTGACGACTGTGACGTAATTCATCGTCTGCACAGAAATAGAAGAATAACACGAAACATCGGACACGTGCAGAGTCACGCATGCTTCGGTATTGAGTTCAGATCGGGGCTTCTCCCTTCTATTAGGTTTCTGCCATTTGACTTCCTGTCATTTTCTCGAGGATGAGGACGTAATGGAGGCGGTCGAGGATAATGATGATGACGATCGATATGGATACAGTTTTTCGTTCGACCTCGACCTTCCTTCAGGAGGATTAACCGATCGACTTAATGTACCGGCAGAAACGACCCAGTTCAAATTTAACTTGAGCTTATTACGCAAATGCATCGTTATACGTCACTCTATCGCATTAAAAAGTGTCAATCACTCGGAAGGGTTTCCTACGAGCGTCTTGAGCGTCTTGTCCAATTAACGTAACTAACTAAAACCGTACGTAAATAGACAATGAAAAAAGCTGCCACTCCGTTTCACGGTCGGAGAGAAGTTTCAGAGTCGAGGATAACAGTACGAGTTGAGGGATGAATCGTTGAAAATTAAATATTGATCTTTTAATTTACAGGTTTTGGTTTGAGACCTTTGAAACTTGGCGATGACGCAATCATGCTCATCAGCTATCCTGGAGAATTGTTCATGAGGCTTCTGAAGCTGATGATATTACCGCTTGTGATCGCTAGTCTGATTTCCGGTATGAACAATTTTTTCTTAATTAATAATTATTATACAACGAAGCTAATGAATGATATTATTATGATTGTAGGCTCGGCTAGCTTAAATGCTCGAATGAATGGAAAAATTGCTGTAAGGACCCTAGTCTACTTTATTCTGACATCCTTATTGAATGCGATCCTTGGCGTTGCCTTGGTACTCCTAATACATCCTGGTGATCCTGGACTTCGCGATTCCATCGCGCAGAGCAATCATACAAGAGCTGTCAACATCTTGGACAGTCTCCTGGACCTTGGAAGGTACGTTACCTTGATTTGAAAAAAAAAAGATAATATTGGGAATTGTTTGCATTGGCGGTGGTACTTCCGCGGAAAACATTCGCGCATCGATCCACCTATTTTATTCATATGACCTGCCAGAGACTACCCAGTGACTGCCTGTTGGTTGACGTTGACTTGGCAAGGACGCAAGTTCACGCAATTCTAAGACGGATATAGATAGATAGTTGAGGCTGAGTGCCAGAGGGATGAGTGGATCACTTGAATAGCTTCCTGTCACGAAAGAATGAATAGAGAAAGAAAATATAATAAATTATCCGGTCATCGATCACTCTCTGTAAACTCATACCTTTGTCATAAGTCCAATCGAACTGATGGTTCTCCGTTTTCCTTCCAGGAATATGTTCCCTGATAATCTTTTCCAGGCGGCTTTCCAGCAGGTGAGTTATCAGTTGTATAATTGATACCTATTAATTAGAATATAACGTATTAGTAATTTGACGTCACTTCCTAGGCTCACACAGTCTACGTACCGAAGAAACCGTCATTCCAAAACGACACTGACAAAGTACCAAGTTCAGAAGGTCTTGCCAATGAGGGACTGATGAGAGAGATTCGATACAGGAGTGGTACCAATACCTTGGGTATCGTATTCTTCTGTCTGGTCTTCGGGACCTTCCTGGGAACACTGGGGGAGAAAGGTCAAGTGGTCATCGACTTCTTCAAAGCAGTATTCGAAGTGATCATGAGGATGGTATCCACAGTGATGTGGTAAGTAATGAGAATTACCATCGCAGTGGGTTTACAGTCATTAATAAAGTAAATAAAAATTGATTGGAATCATTTTGATCCATGACCAGGATGACCCCTGTGGGTATAACTTCAGTAATCGCCGGGAAGATCCTAGGCGTGAATAACTTGGCCCTGGTGATGTCGCAGCTCGCCTGGTTCATCATGACCATCGTGGTCGGAGTGTTATTCTACCAACTAGTGATCATGCAGCTGATCTACGTGGCCTTTGTGAGAAAGAACCCCTTTAAATTCTACGCGGGCCTCGCCCAGGGCACACTCACCGCCTTCGCCATGGCTTCAACGTGAGTCGTCGACCTTCGACCATAACCCCTCCCTGAACCTATCGCCTGCCTCAAAGTGCCTCGAACTACTAATTTCTTCAGTCGCGATGACCTCGACTCTTGTAGCAACATCCTACGTCCTGAAGCTAGAACTGCGCCTGGACGCACCCTTTCTCCTCCTCCGTAGACCTGGGTCGAAGACCACGAGGACGAGGACGAGGCGGACGTTCAGGCGCCAAATTTTAAGAACTTGAGGCACCGATGCGTCCCTCAAGCGCATTCGAGGGGTTTATTGATTGAGAGTGTGTTTCAGCCAGCGAGTGGAGGCTTTGCGAGGCCGCGAGGTCCTCCCTCTAGTACCAATCCGTAAGGCCCAGTTTTACACAGCGTTGGCGATAAATTTGACAGCTGTCAAAGAAACGTTGTGAAACGCTGACCAGATCCCGTTTTCCCTTTTATCCAATTCTCCATAATCCATTTTGACATTCGCATTGCTCACGAAGGGATCTTTATCATCCCCTAACAATGAGAGGTATGCAGCTCCGGGTGGCACTTAGGATGTCGACCGATGGTCCCTCCCCGGCCTCTTTTTTCGATATTAACAAAAATTAACGAAAATGGAGGTCAAGGAGTTCTTTCAATCATCGCCGATCAATCATTCGTTAAAATTTATACGGTCAACCCTTAATTTGTTATCTCGGCCCGATTGTCACACACGGACAGGAAGTCTGCTGACTCCGTGTCGCCTGGACTGATTCGGGCGTGGAAGTCATCGTTGTCTCTGACGACCTAATCCTCATAGTCATTATCCTCATCCTTGTAATCCTAACAAGAGCAGACTTCCACGCCAAAAATGCCGTTACTTAAGTCCTACGATCAGCGAAGTAAATTGGGAAAATATTGATTGTTCGCGTCGACCGTAAACTCTTTCAGGTATCGTTCGCACTTGCAGAGAGTGAGAGAGACTGATGGAGAGACTCGGAGTATGACAGTGAATAAAATGAACACGACCACCTCTGACACCGATGACAACAAGCAGAGCAGAACTACTTATTATAGATTTTCGAAATGTCCTGCGTGACAACAATCATTTTCCCAGTTTAATAATCGAATTTAATTAGAATAATTATATCATCTAGCCCCGTCTCTTTGGCAAGAATAATCTCTCTGGATCGTATTCCTATCAAGCTATTCCTTCTTGTCCTTCTAGAATAACACATATATATATATATATTTATATCTCTAGAAGATCATTAAGTCGCACGAATCATTAACTCAAACACTATGTGTGTGGATTAACTTTTTCCAGAAAACGTACAGTACTGAACTGAGTGTCTCAGTGTCTGAACAGACTACTATATGATATCATGATGATGTATTAGAACGCAGCATGCGGCCTTTTGCAGGTGGTCCGTATAAAGGGTCTTGGTAAGTAAGATGGCCGCAGATGAAATATATTGGTTTGTTGCAGACTTTCGAATCAACGCAATTAATGGAAATGGACGTCGGGTGTCTACGGAATCACCAAGACTAATTGTTTAAACGGTTAAATTTCAGTTGGCCTCGGTCATTCTGGCTGCTGCGTATTGTTATACGAGATAATAATAATAATAATATATTTGCAGATTTAATACACACGAGTAAACAGTATCGTTCTAATAATAATCTGACAAGCTTCGTTCTATTATGTCACTGTCTTATCTATTCTTATTCGCAGTAAACTGACTATAGTGAGTACTGCCAATCCCGAATTCCAGCCCGTATGTCAGACTTTCCACAATTACATGCCTATATATATCATTTATGAATCACATACTCTATTCCCGCATCACGCAACAGTAATTGCGCACTCGCGATAACCTGATAACATTGAATGAAGCAACGTGAGATTTCTTGAACGAAACGGGAGAAACGTTCAGATACGTTGTCACGCGACAGTCATAACTGGATTGGATAAATGATACCTGATGCCAGAATGACCCTTGACCCTCGAACCCTAACTACCCCCTGAACCAATTCAGACCCAGTGACGCACGTGGCAGCGATTCCTGCACTTTTCTCAAAAAGAAAATCAAAAACAATTAAAAGATTCTTCCTGATCATTACTAATAAGATTTTGCACAGGGCTGCCGCACTACCTGTCACCTTTCGCCTGATGACTGATAAGCTGAGGGTCGACCCAAGGATCACCAGATTTGTCCTGCCCATCGGATGCAATATCAACATGGACGGCACTGCCCTCTTCGTAGCTGTAGCTAGTATCTTTATAGCTCAGATGAATGAAATTTATCTTGGATTCGGGGAAATAATCACAGTCATGTAAGTGTTATCATTTAAATTCAGTATTGGATCTTATTGATAAATATAATTTATTACCTTTCACATTGATAAGCTTAACGTCCACTGCTGCGTCTGTGTCTTCCGCATCCGTACCGAGCGCCGCCCTGGTTCTTCTTCTTGTAGTCCTCAGCGCGATAGACGCACCTGTCTGTGACGTCTCTCTCCTCTTTGCCATCGATTGGTTCGTGTGAGTATCGATTATAGAATGAAAGTTCCTCTTTCACTCCCCTATCACCAGAGTGATCGCAAGGGTGTAATTCTGTTTAGGGATCGCGTGAGAACCACCAACAATATGCTGGGCGATTGCTATGCTGCAGCAGTGGTCGAACACCTGTCGAAAAAGGAACTGATGGCTCTGGATGCTGCAGCTTATCAAGTATGCATTCAGACGTAGATGCATTCAAAATTGGATGCAGTTAATACTAATAGTCCATAGCTAGTAGAGGATACGTTGTTTATATGGGCGTTTCTTGTTTCTTCTGTCACAGTCTGACTCAGTGCTGCCAACTACTATCGCCAATGGATGCATCTCAGCTAATCGTGTACCCGACCCGGACACCATCGTCGTGGAAATGCAGGATGACTCCAGGATAGCCGACATCGCCAAGTAAACAAGCTTGTTGGTAGGGCTAGGTTCACTTTATACAACGTCTACGTTATTCCTGCTTTATTCACGCACGACTTATTAGAGTATTGTTATTATACTTTACTGCTTCGTTATTTAATAGTTATTGCTTATTGTCCTTGCTTCCTTCATCTTTTTCACTCCATGAACTGTCATTGTGGTAATTCCGCCATTGTGGATATTCAAGACCATCGATTAATTTTCTGTTATATTAAATGTACCGATCAATTCGTTTCAGTATCATGGCCAAGACAGAGATGGCGCTCAGGCGGGTGACCGAGGATACTGTTTGACTAGTACCATCACTCTCCGTTTAGAGCAGCGATCGATGATCTGAAGAAGAAGAAGAAAAGCATGAAAGGACAGTAAGATCATAGCACATCTACGTAGAGTTAGATAGAGGGATGCTGTAAAACATATATTCACGGATCAAAAGGGTACAGGCACACTGTGCCATTTCTTACCTGGTCAGACATTTTGTATTCGAAACAATATTTGATATGTAATCAATTCCCATCGTAATTCCAATTTGACTCGCCGACCTCGTGACGTTTACGTACGAAAATTATAAGAAAGGATAAATATTAAAAAAAAAAATAAACGAAGATGTCGCGCGTCGCGATTTCAATTTACGAGATGAAAGACAGGCGCGTTATTTGTACGGATTTTTTTTTTTTCAAAATGATGTCGCAGTTATTAAAATAATGTCACGCGGATGGTGTCGTTAGGATGAAACGAGAGTCAAAGAAATTTCAAAATTGAGATAGCATAGCTAGCAATAAAAGCGTATAATATATACGTTATTAAAGCTATGGGTATGTATCAGTATTGTTGGTATCGTGATTGGGTGTCGATAATCGATCAATTATAATCAGTGCAATATCATTTTATATGGACACCCAACTATTTTATAATGGACAATTAAGAACTGTTCGTATCTTGCGGTCGCGCGACATCATCGACCTCACCGGAATTTCACTGACGGAGTATTTCGTGATGGCTCTTTTTCACTCCGATCGATCGCGCCGATTGTAGAGTCTCGACGCCGCAGCGTCCCGACGTCTTCGAGCGTGGTGGTGCCTTATTTCTAGCGTACCAAAGGTGCTGAACCATTGAAAGTACAGCCTATGTTCATTCGTGAGGTGCTTTAGTCGAGTAGACAGTAAAAAGATAAACAAGTAGACACAGTGCTTTATATTTATTAATTAGTTAATGAATTAATTAATAGACGAGCCGTTCGTTTTATCTATAAAATTTGAAGGTTAATTATATTTTATTTAAATAATTTCAACTTTTCACCCGTTCACGCGATCGCTGACTCGATTATAGAGAGCAGTCAATCAGTCAATCATTCCCAATAAGGAATCAATTAATTACCTCCTTAAGGATTGAATTTGTCTAGGTGATTCAAAAAATAGAAGTAACGATCGTACCCCATATTGTATATCAAAAGTAAGAAGAAAGGAGGAGCAGTTTAAGTGGCAATAATTACGATCTTCAACGATCAACAACGATCCATTATATCAATAATTTTTTTTTCTCTTTTTTTTCTTCAACCAAAGATTATTAGAGTATACGAAATCTTCTATTCCATTCCCTCCGGTGTCCTGAAACCCTCCTATAGAGAGTGAAAGCAAATAATCAGGTACTTAACCCATGAAGAATACTCGCCATTTTGAGGTTAGAGTAGACATTGAGGAAGGCGCCTGTCGGATGGATAGAGATAAACGAGTGACAAAGGGAATGACTGTGAGATGAGAATATATTAGAATGATTTTATGAAAATTTTGATGAATGAAAAATACAAACAAATGATGGCGCATACCGTCATTCCCTTTAGAAATGGTTTAATCATCGACGAGTAATAAAAGACTGGATGCCGGTTGTCGATGACGTACTAGAACTATTATAGTACTGTAGGCCAACAGGATTCCTAATCGATTCGGCTGGCTGTATAGATACTCATAGCTAGGATTGGATATATCGTATAGTGATAACTGATTGTGAGTGTACAAAAAAAAAATGAAATACAATACATGTAGAGAATTTTGGGCTTTGTTGCGAGCGCTGTGCGATCGCCCGCGTTCTAGGCGCTGACATTGTTCTATTAGAATTCACGGGCCGTCTAGAGGCACGCGTTCACTTACTTTAATGGTTATATTTACATACGTACCTATTACCATTCGTTGAGTTACGCGGATACATCGCTTGGCGCGAAATTTGAATTTCGGCCAAGGCTGCTTCGCTGCGGATCGAAACTACATTCATTCATATTCGAGGCAGAATGTACGAGGAATGTGAGGAATGTGAGGGATAGGAGAAAGAGAGAGAAACAAAATGACGAATAACGTGTAAAATGATTGTGCCACGAAATTCTACAAAACTATCACTACGTCTACGTGTGTATTATGTACCTAAAGTTTAACGTGTTATATCAATATGCAGGTTTATACGTGGAATATGATACTGTGGTTTTTTAATTAATGAACCTGACCCCTTTGAATTATCTTTTTTAAAATTTTCTTCAAATTAATTTAGTTATATTTTCGGATAGATTTTTCGGGTCGCGCGGGTATAAGAGAAATGATGGTTTCGTATTTTGCTAAAAAATTCA
Source organism: Cephus cinctus (assembly GCF_000341935.2). Classification (NCBI taxonomy): domain Eukaryota; kingdom Metazoa; phylum Arthropoda; class Insecta; order Hymenoptera; family Cephidae; genus Cephus; species Cephus cinctus. The sequence goes on from NW_014332832.1 coordinate 220,201, forward strand.
TTTATTAATGACTTGCTAGTTGGTCAAGTCATTTTCGAAATTTTCGAAGTCTTTTTGTACAGAGAGCGAGAACATTTTATACAATTTATTATATACGCGTATGTATACTATATCTATCTATAGATATGCTGTGGCCCTTGCGGCGATATTTCCTCCCTTCGATACGTTCACTAATTTCAGTTAAAAGCTCATCGTATATGAACGATGAACGTAATACGTACGTGCCTAATGAAACCACGATAAAGATCAGTACGTTCGTGGTTCTATCGGACGACGGGACAAATAAAAATAAATTCAGCCGTGTATCTACAGGATTCGATTAAATTGTTCCCGTGGGACTTGTAAACGCACCCTTAAATCTTACAATTGGATTACTGTACAGCTTGGTATATCGCGAATGTCCCATTTAATTACTGGAAGCGTCCCGACGCCCCGACGGCAGTCTATCTTTTGATTATAACACCAAATTATTATTTGTATTTTATATATATATACAGAGCTACTTATGCTAAGAGAGTCTCGACGAATCTCTTGGTCCGAGGTCGGATCAATGCGAAACTAATGATAAGAATAAAAATGGCCGCTAGTGGACTCGTTCTCAGTTTCACTGGATGGCCTGCCACGATAACAGTCTTCTATATACAAATAGTCCGGAGCTCACGGTGACTTCGGTAATAATTAATAAACTAGGACCCTCATCTCGAAAGCGACAACGAGCTATCGTACAAAAAATCCGCGTCACTTTTATCTTTTATCTAATTTCTATTATCTTTTTATCATCCTCGGTAGAAAATTCTATATAATTTTCCTAGCAAAGTGTTAAGGTCCTTGGCCAGTAAATAGTCCCTGACAGTTAGACAGACTAACGTATAGCACAGTGGATTGATAATACTAATCGTTATCATTGGATTATATTGTGGTGGATGTCAGTCAGTTAGATTCTGAGCTCAGTATCCGCAACTGGGATCCCTCTTGGTGGGCCTTGACTGGACCGCTGAGCAGCCGGTGGTACCAGGGGACTTATACTAGGACTCCTTGTGGCTAGGGGTGACAACGAAGGTGAGAAACTCGGACTTAGGGCTGCCGAGGGGAAGGTGGAGGCGTCGTGGCTTATCGGCGACCTTGGTAGAATGCCTCTTGCTAATGCTGGCGCCGCTAGCGACCTGGGAGCTACTGAAGTGAGCAGTGGAGGCGGTGGGGCCTTATGTACAGATTTGCCTTTACTGCTACCGGAGTTTCCGCTCTGGACGCTTGCAGCATCATCCTTTAACCTTGCGATTTCGCTGAATACATGCGCCAGGGGTTGATACTGAGGTCCCCAGTCTAGTAAGTAGTCCCAATTGTAGGAACCTGTTAGCTCCTCTTCGCTATGAACTATGGAACTTAAGGAACCGTTCATTGAGGGCCCACCAGGTGCTTCGAGTCCTGACGTAGGTCGACCTGGTTCACCGATTTTTCCATATATAAGAGTAGCAATGTCTGCTTCGGTGGTAGATTCATCTTCGAAAAGATGGAGGCTGTCCAGAGGAAGAGCCTCTGGTGGTCTTCTTGGTGTTCCTGCCGGTGGATCAACGATTCCTAGCCTTGCCAGGTACTCCTGAGTGTTGTGCACTGACAGATCACTCGCAGAATCCCCAGTTTGTTGTCCTTCATTGATCATTCTTATCTCTTCATCCTCACCGTCATCTTCAGCCGATCCTCTTCCGGAGGAGCCAGACTGATCACTACCAGACAGTTCAGAAGTGGCTTGTTGTTGAGCTGCCTGCCCTGAAGTCCCATAGGGTGGAATCTCGTCGTACTTCGGTGGCGCAAACTGGCAGGATGTTCCACCGCCTCCTCCGCCACCTCCAGTGGCACTGACGCCACCTCCAACGCCTCCGACACCCCCGACACTTCTTATAGGAATGGTGTCGAAGGCACTGGGATCCACATAGCTGTTAGAGGCTGTGGCGTTGCTCTCGCCATTTAATCCAGGTTTAGTTCCAGGTTTCTTGTGTCTTCTATTTCTTATATGAAGATAAAGAAAGATGGCGCCAAACGCTACGACCAACAGAAGCAAAGCAATCAGTAGACCCAACGCCCAATCAGCCAATCCTCCAGCAGCGGCCACTGCCATGTTTGATCCAATATCAGATGGCGAAGAGCCAGAGGAGAACAAAGAGTCATCATCATCTAGAGTTATCTCCACCACTGTCATATTTGACAGAGAACCTTGTCTACCGGAACTTGCTGATACTACCAACCGTGATGATTCCTCAACATCCACGTCTACGTTGACAAGCTTCTGTTTGACAATGAGAGCTCCTGTAGTACGATTAAGCTTGAAATAAGGATGCTGAGACTTTAATTGATAAACAACACGACCGTCCGGTCCTTTATCTCGGTCAGTGGCAGTAACGTGTCCAATGACAGCGCCAGGAAGTACTGGAGTACCACTTCGTATGCCAAAACGATACATCTTCTCCGTGAACTGTGGATAGAATTCATCCCTCGAATCTATTTCCACTCTGACCCTGACAGCGGCAGTTCTGCCACCAGTATCGGTAGCGCGCAGAGTAAAGGCGTATCTGTTACGTTGTTCATAATCAAAGACTGCTCTGGTAGTAACTGATCCGGACTTAGCATCTACTGCGAAGAGTCTCCAGGAGTCGTCAATATCAGAGAACCCAGTGGCAGCTGCTGAGACGATAGAATAATTCAAGGCGCCAAAGATACCACGATCCAAGTCGGTAGCACGTGCCGTGAAGACTCTTGTTCCTATTGGTTCGTTCTCCCCAACGAACTCCAGGTACTCGGAAACGGGGAACTTGGGTGAATTGTCATTGACATCCTCCAGACGAATGCGCAGTCTGGCCAGGGCACAGAGAGGCGAAGGATCCACGTCGCAGGCCATTAAAACCAGTGAGTGTATCTCAGGTCCAAGATCACAGTCAAGAGTTGCGTTAACCAGGACGGCACCGGATGTTCTGTCCACTCGGAAGAGACCAGCATCATTTCCGGATGTGATGTCATAGACTATGGAAGCAGCAGGGCTTTCTGAACGATCGTTGTCCTTCGCCCTTACTACAGCTACCGTACTTCCTCTTGCAGCATCTTCCTTAATGGCGACTTGATATAATTCCTCCAGGAACTGAGGGTAGTTGTCGTTTACATCCTCGACGTTCACGATGACCACCGCCACTCCCCCGCTGATCGAGGTCGTGTTCTCACTCCGGGAACCTAATTTCAGTATGTATTTCTCCTTGGTTTCCCTGTCCAGCCTCTTCGCCAGGATCAGCTTCCCGCGTGACACTTCAAAGGATCCATTATCGTCCCCGGATACGATGCTCCCGTCGATGAGGTCCACGTCGGAGAGTCTCATGATGGTCGAACCCTTCTCAGCATTTTCTTTAATAGAAACTTTGTGCTCCTTCCCAGGAAGTGCGTTCTTCAGGCTGCTCAGGCGAACAATTACTGAGCAGATACTGGTCGCTGGTGGCTTTCCTGAATCCTCAGCGAGGATAGAGAACTCGACCTCCTTCTGGAGAGGTCGTGGCAGTGCGGTACGATTAACCATAACGCTTCCAGTCAATGGATTCACTGAGAACCCTTTACTAGGACGCACAAGGGAATATCGTACACGATTGTTCTCCTCGGTGAGGTCATCATCCGTGGCGTTCACGATGAGAATTTCTTGGACGTCCGCTCGTCCTTCTGCAAGAAGAAAAAGACAGGATATAAAATCTCCATTAAACTAGATTCAGACAAAATTATTAGTCTTCACTTGGCACGGCCCAAGGATTAGGGGCACGGAAGGTACAAGGGGAACACACAAAGATCTGGAGATTCCTGGTGAGGTCAAGGGTTCCTCTTTGCTCGTCTTGTTGCACCACGCGGAGGATAAGCCGTCCTGACACCGACCGAACGGAAGTATGAAATAATAACCAGTTATATAAATCGTCGGCGCGGCGGTGGCGCGGTGGGGATGCTCGGCGCCTACAAAAATGATTCCGATGCGTTTCAAATCGTCGGATAACTCGGCATTAATGTGCCAAGCGAGGGTCCGCCGAGTTTGAAATAAGCCTCGCAGACGAGGCCCTCGGGGTTGCGGGTGCCCAAGTGGAGGAGAGCACGAGTGACCGAATGGATGAATGAGCGAGCAAGAGAAAGACAGGTATAGGCTGTTAGTAGCATGGTGCGCGAAGGGTAGGAGGGCATGTTCCGAGTTAGGGTTGGGAACCATGGCTCTCAGAGACGGTATAATTGCGAGGTGCATATGACTGGGAATATACATACAGGCATATATATACACGTATGTATACATTGCATATATGCCAGCGTCTCTTGGCTCTCGGATGAATTCTTATTATAAGGAGTTTCTTTTTTATTTGCTTTCCTCTTATTTTTCTTGCCTCGTACCGAAAGCCCTACTCCCTTTTATCTCGCAGCTCGGATCCGCCGATAGAGGAATGGGTCTTCAAGACGTTGAAGATCTATGTCGATTTTTTAAATTGGCTCACTCTCAATTGTCTACGAATTCACATATGGGTCATTGTCTACCGGACGATAACGAATGCAGAATTTTTCTTGATCCGTACAGACTGCGTTGAAATTCTTGAATCTCTTGAGAAATCATTAGAGGCTTCGCATGCAAATAACACGAAGACCGCGAGGCCCATTATGGGGCCCTATGTATTTTTAATAAGTTTTTCGTGAGGCCCTCGAGTCCGATCAGGCCAATTGTATTGCCGACTCTGCCGGTTGCGGATTCAGGCTCAGACCTCGGACTGGAGAGTCAGAGGCAAAGGCGGCTCAGCATCCTCGCAAACGGTGTCCCAACATTTATTTATGTGCGATGCATCAGAATCTCTTCTCTCCTCTCCTTTAGCATCTTCCACCAGCGGGCTTTATCTCCGTCTGGTGTCAATTCGAGTTTGGAACACGGGCAACAGGACAACGTGTCTACTAAAAACCAGTTTTTAAACGCGCGTTTATTCGGCTCTCTCCGCCAGTCCGTAAGACGGAAAGAGAAAAGGAGAGGAGAGGCATGAGAATGAGAGACGAAGAAAAGGACAGGGAACTCAACGAGTCCTCCTCGTTTACCATTACCATTACCATTTCTCTTGATCTCGCTGAGGTCTAACCCTTTAATTACATCAACAAGAATAAGCACTTAAAAAATTTCAGCTGACCTGGAAGGGTGGCTACGTAAGCTGCTTGCTGGAAACATGGCGGATTGTCATTAAGATCCGTGACCCTTACGGTCAACTCTGTACTGGCCTCGTGGATGCTGTCACTGGCCAATACCTGAAGAGTGTACTCAGATCTGGTCTCAGCATCCAAGCGCTTTCGAAGTACGACCCTTCCGCTGTACCGATCGATGCTGAAGGGTCCAGGTCGTGTAATGTTGCCAAATCGATAGGTCAGGGCTGGCGAACTGTCCACGTCGTTAGCCGTGATCGTAGTAAGGACGGTACCTAGTGCTGTACCTGAAAAAGAAAAATAATATCTGTATTTCCATCTGGCATCCTTGATTAACCGTCCCTGTAAACACATGCAATGTTGTTGCAGCTCCGATAAGGTGCATCGGCATAAGTCATAATAGATGTATGTTATCGCATCGTGGAAAAATGAGACTCTGACCACCTCAAAGAACCTCGTCACTTCAGTTTGTCCAGCTACTTTGTCAGGACGGTACGACTGTACCCGATGGCCTGGAGTTCCTCCTGGGTGACGTCGCCAATAAGAGAGTAAGAGTGATGCATATATGTATAGGATAGGATGGAAGCACTTAAAATGCATTGGATCCTGCCTATCACGTCATTTCATCTTCCTGCTGACTTGAGTGCACTCTAGTGGCTACAAGTCACCCGGACCTGTGATTCTGCGAGCGATGGGTCCGCGATAGATCAGAGAACGGAAGATCAAACTGAGTTTGGTCGCTGGAATAGTCGGTGCAAATGCGTCGAAGGTCGTAACGCGCGTGCCGCTATAAAAGGTGCACTCGACAAGATGTATAGGATGGCAGGTATAGATGGAGGAGAAAGGAAAAAAAAAAGATAGCAAGAAAGAGAGGCACGAGGAATAAGAAGGAAAAGAGGAAGAAGAAAGGGCAAGATACTAGTTGGCACGCGGCTACGTCTCTCATAAGTCATAAATTTCCTGGTGAACGTTAACGTCGTCCTGGATCGACATCGTGGCCCGCGCACTCGTCCTCATCCTGGTGAGAACCAGCTCGGCATCACTAGAAGAATTCCCAGAGTCCAGTGGCTGATCTTGTTCGCCATCTCATCGTTCGTTGCTCATTGCTCGCAAATGATATAAACTCGCCTTGGTCCGAAGTCTTGCAAATGTTACATCCACAGGAATAAAAGGTAGTTGCTATCGGCTGCTAAGCGGACAAATGCGAATCGGCGTGGTGCAGGAGTAAAAAAGGTGCGTTATAATTAATTTCGACGTGTTTAATTTACATTAATAAATACGAGCGCAAGAAGACTGGGATACATACATATCCATATATATATATACAGATATGTATAGCAAGTACATAGAGACTGGTACGCGGATCAGAACGAGGTAAATTGCAATAAGAGGATGTAAGGAGTCGCACGGCGGCGGCGGCGGCGGCGGCGTCGAGTAGTGCCGTGTTGAAAAATGAAAAATACATTAACAAGGGACGCCATATGTCTGGGCTTACATTGCCGGCCTGTCCTTCCTACTATTTCTTTTTTCTTTGTCTTCCCCTCTCTCTCTCTCTCTCTCTCTCTCTTCTTATGCTCCTCTGCATTATCTTTGTCCTTATCCTTATACTTGGGCCAAAAAATAACATGGCTCCCACTGTGGATTATCGAGTGGGCATATATATATAAAAAAAAAAGATTATTGACGGTAATACGCGTACACACGTTTGTAGGTTATGTAGTAAGTGTAGGCGAAGCACGGGCCACCGCGGTTCCATGGTGCCTCCATTGAATCGTATCTGTCAATGGGGAACAATATGGCGGTAGAGGGAGAGTGAAAGAGAATAAAGAATAGCCGTAGTCGTGAGAGTTGAAGAAGGGTGGCAACTGGCAACTGGCAACGCGCGCCGGCAGCTCGCGCTCGCCTAAGTTATGCAGATTGTTCCGAACAGTTGGACTTTAATGCCGGCATAAATCCTTTGCCACTTAACTTTATATTTCAAGAGCACCATACTCCTACTTTCCACTTGCTCTCTCTCTCTCTCTCGTACTCACCCTAACAGGACCTACTCTTTATTTGACACGCTCTCATTCACTTCACTCTCGTTCGCTCATTCTTTTGGGACTCTAATGCCCCGTGAGCACGAGGAGTCGTGGCCTTTTCATATTATATTTTACCTGAACCATTTGGGAGGGAAAAAAATGAAATTAAAAAGAAATAAAGGATGGTCTTACCTTCCGAAACTGAGATGATACTGTGTTCCGGAAACGTAGGCTGATTGTCATTGACATCTATCACCCTGACGCTAAGTGCTGCTGTTCCTGTCAATTGCGGATTTCCTTGGTCCGTTGCTATGATCGTCAATCTGTATTTCTCTCGGATTTCACGGTCGAGAACTATGTTTGTTCTGACTATACCACTGTATGGTGGACTTATGGTGAATGCATTGTCAGGATTGCCATCAACAATGTGATAGAGAATTCTGCTGTTGAGTCCCTGATCTGCATCGCTGGCGGAGAGCTGTCAACGACAAAATGAAGAAGGATTTAGAAGTGTCATAGTTTTTGAAAAGAAAATATATATATATATTTGAGATGACAGTTACCTTGACTACAAAGTTTCCCTTGGTGTTACCCTCGAGCACTGTGGCAGAGTATTGCATCTGAGTGAAGATCGGTGGGTTGTCATTGACGTCAGACACACGGATGGTCAATCTCGTGTAAGCTTCCAGAGGATCTAATCCTACAGTCCTTGCCAGTAAGGTCAAAGTGTGCGTGGCACTTTCCCTAGGTTCTTCTTTTGGTTGTTGACCTTCCAAGGACCTTCTCCAGGAGTTGCTACGTCCGTCATCATCGGATAACGCTGTCACGTCGTTCCAGAGTTCAGCATCCAGTCTCTTGGGATCATTGACACGGACCAGGCCGGTGTCCTCGTCGATGGAGAAGGTCTCGAAGTCGTTGCCTGAACCAATTGAGTATGATATGTGCTGCCGTCTACCGTCGGAACGCACTGCAGTCACTTGGAGGATTGCTGTTCCTGCAGAAGAGTTCTCCTGGACGACGACCTCGTAGGTCTCATTTTGAAACTTGAGTACTGGTATCAAGTCGGACACATCTCCAATACGAAGTTCTATCAATCCTTTAGCGGTTCTTGGTGGACTGCCCTTATCCTTGGCTAGGACCTCCAAGTGATAAATCTTTCCGTTATCCTGAGCCAATGACGAGGTCGCTGTGACCACTCCGGAAATTGGATGAATCCTGAATTTTGGTTTTTCCTCCTCTCTCAAAAAAGAATATATGATCTCTCCATTGATTCCTAGATCAGGATCCGTGGCTGTGACTCGCAGAATGTTCTGTCCAGGTTGCGAACCAATCGGGACCGTTGCTCTGAATGGATATTTCCCAAAGACCGGTGCGTTGTCGTTGACATCGGTAAGACTGATCTGAACCGGAATCGACGTACTCTTGGCGTCGTATTTTCCACCGTCCGTAGCAACCACCAGGAAATTGTAGACGCTCTGGCGTTCTCGATCGAGAGGGCTGGAACAAGAGGAACGAGCAGGACTTAGAAATCGTTTATTCAGATCGGTAAACCAGACTGAAGACGAGGGTCTCCTGGTGCGAAGGGACCGATAGGGCTGCTCGAAGGTTCGAAGGGCTCGACGGGTTCCTGACTATACAATATATACCCAGACGCATATTTAAATCGCCGTCGCAGGGCTTGTTTGTGTGACGGAAGCTGTAATCGGCAACAGGGATCTTGTGTAATCCACGTCCGCCATTACCATAACTTTACAGATCCGCTACGGGCGCAGGTTTCCTCGCCGATTCCGCGAGCCGCCTCTTAAATTCTCAGGAAGGTGGCGAGGGATCATTCTAACCTAAGAAATCCCCAGAGAATAAACTGAACCAATGTAATCACTGTTGGCACGAGCTCGCCTGACAGTGAATACTGGAGTTAAATCAGCATCGGTTTGCCAAACAATCTCCCGTACCGATCCTAGGCTAGATACCTCTTCGGTGCCCTGAGTATCTCAAAGCTCTTGGAAGCGCGGAGAGACGTTATAAGCTCCCTGCAGAAGTTCAACCCTCCTAGTGAATTCACGAATAGTGTAGGAAGAATCTATCGGGATGGTCCTGGGAAGCGAGCGCGAAGTCACCAGGAATATTTAGTAAGGACGCAACGGCAAGACACGTTCTCTGAGATACAACGCGGCTCCCGTTCGCCATGGAGAAGCGGTCGCTGGTTTTGCATATCAGGGTTTTTGCCGGCTGAAATAATGCATTGAAATGCCACATGGTGTCTCGCTGAAATGACACACGGCTGTCGTGCTGCAAAAATTCCCCACTCTCCACCCGTTTCGCCATTCCACTGTTCACAGCCTCCGAGTCAGATTCAGATGCTGGACTCTTATCCCTAGCTTCTTTCTCCCGGTGCACCACATACTGCTCTGGTCCCGGAACGAAGCCAAACGAGAACTACAAGACTGGACCGAAAGGATAGCCGAGAAATGCAGATTAATAAAGAAAGATTGAAAAAGCCGCCCGGGAGTCAAAGAACCAGGAGAGTCGAGTCTCCTGTCAAGTACGGACAACCGTTTCAACTTTAATCTCCACGCCCTCTTATGGGGATTATATGCGCAAAGTGATAACGCTTATGGCAGTTAACTAGGGATAACTTCAATTTAATCTGATTGTCAATCAATCTTAATAAATGAATGGTTCTCTCTGTTCCGATCACTCCGACAGCTCAGATCATTAGAAATATATTTATTGAGGATTTTTCATAAAAATGTTTACATGGGAATTGAGAAAAATTGAAGCATCCATCCGAAAATGTTTAAAGAATGTCATCTACTGGACTTGTACCTATTTTAGAAATTGAGCATTGTCACGGAATAGCATGGTAATCAAATTTGTAATATACATAGAGTATGAGCCAGTATTACCTAATCTGAATTTCTCTATCAGTACTGGGCTATGAATATATACATACATATGTATAAGTATATGTATTATAGATGGAGGGTTGAGTGACTTTATAATTTTACGAGCAGCCGCTTCCAGTTCTTTCAGGTCAGCCAGCCTGTGTCTTTTCATCCTTGCTTTCTATTTTATGACTTTATACGACCAGGCGTAATATACAATTAGAATCCTAATCAGGCACGCGATGTCGCGCAATAAACGATCAGACGGTCTTAGCGGCGCGATGAATTTAGAAACATTAAAAAAAAGAGCAGCTCACCCTGCAGTTGTAATTACACCGGTTAGGTTGTCAACCCTGAATAACCAGGTGGACTCCTCTGCGATGCTATAGGTAATTTTTCCATTGATTCCCTGATCAGGATCCGAAGCTTTCACTGTCATCACGCTGGAGTCGCTGGCAATATCTTCTGACACGGTAGTTGCGTATCTTATTGGCATATAATTGGCCTGATAATTGCTGGAGCCGTACTGGCCAAAAGTTTGCAATCCAAAATTCATGAAATCCGAATTCTGCATATTCAATGGCATAGGACGTGGTCTGTTCTCAGTGTACTGATTCTGTGCGAAAACTGGAGCATTATCATTGACATCAAGGACGATGACAGTGAGATTACATCTAGCTTCAAGGCTAGGTCGACCTTTGTCCTTGGCAGAAATAGTCAGGACGTATCTGGCCATGGATTCTCTGTCAAGACTCGACGTGGACAAAACCCCAGTCGACGAGTCTAGCTTGAACTTGGCCCCAGTATTGCCACCTGAATAAAATAAAGATAAATATTTCAGGATCAGTACCAAACCATTCTCGAATGCTAAATTTTCCTCGCCTGAGTATAGAAGGGATACTCACCAACGATGCTGTAAAATATCTCGCCATTGCGGCCCTCGTCAATGTCCTCTGCAGCTACGGTATGTACCATTGAGCTCTCCTGGTTCTCAGGAACGGCCAAAGTGTAGCAGGATCCCGGACGGAATTCTGGACTGTTGTCGTTCTCGTCGAGGACGAAAACCTCCAGAGTCGTAAGGTCGAGTAGCTTGCTAGACCTGGCCAGGATAGGTAGAGAGTACCTTGAGACATCCTCACGATCTAGGGTCCTGCGAAGAGTCACCAGACCGGTCGGCGAGATGGTGAATTTGTCGGAGGCGACACCGTTCGGGATGCTGAAGCTGACGTTGGCTGCGGGTAGCAAACAGAAAGTATGTAGCTATAACATCATACATAGCATATAGTTACGTAGACTGTTACACGTGTTATTATAAACCAGAATCTTGAGATGGAAAAGGCGAAGCTGTTTTTATACCGGGAAAGATGTGCCCGACGGTGCTCCGGGCCCACGTTCAACTGGGACAGCATATACGAGGACGATTCGACAATTCTACAAATAACCATAATGTGAAGGATAATGTTCCCGGCGAAATCCGATCCCAGAGAATCCGGATCGTAGCTATGACATTGTTGCCTTGGTACCAGAACGGGACCCGATCGTTACACCTTCACTCTGACTCTCCGTGGGGACCAGCGTGTGGGTTGTCTCTTGCTTTGCTAAACAGCTGACATTTACAGAACTACTCATCTCCTCTGTCAATTATCTTCATACACCATTGAAGAAGTCGACGTGATATCTCATGGACCAAGAAGGTTACTGGCGCCTTGCGTCATACCAAAATCTTATTCCTATACATATAGATATACCTATAGAATAGAACTAGTTAGAAGATAGGTAACGCTTAGGTAGTCTCAGTGGCTGCTGTGACTACTGGACCAACCGATCCCGAGTTTAATGCATTCGATTCTCAAATTCCAGTGGACGGCGTTTAGCTGTTGCCGCTTTTTTAGCGGGCTTAGACAAAGCGATCCGCGTACGCGCCACTGCGTGCGTATTGGTATCTCTGGCCAGGTAGTAGAGTGGTGATTTGCCTATGCGTACCACAGCAGGCAAGAGCGGCGGTGCGGCTGTGCGGCGTCGCGGCGGCACGATGATATACGCGGCCATTGTTTGCTTCCTCCGCGAGCCCTCCGACTGCTCTCATCCTCTACCAATATTCACTAGCACGGTAGGCATCCAGCAAGTACCCAGGAGTCAGTGCCAAGGACTCTACCACCTTGAAGTATAGTTTGATCATCTTCCCGACTCCAGGCTGGGACCGTCCAACTTGGATTCCTAGATTAGGTCTAGCCTCGAGCTAGGCTCCTTCGGAATTTCTTCACTTCCGGGTGAATCCCGTGTCTGGCGTGTATTAAAATCCCAGGAAGTCCTTCGTAGGTCAATCCTGGCCAGGAGAGACAAACGCGCGCCTTATAGAAGCCTGGTATGGAGACTCGACCCCTGAGCGAGTCATTTCGCTAGATTTACTATAATGCTCGCTAGCTCGCTAGCTCGCTCGATTCAAGGCAATTATTCGAGGTATTTTCATAGCAGGGCTTTCCTATTAGCCGGGTATCTGCCGCATGCACTCTGATTATCCCTCGCTCCTCTCTTTATCTCTCTTTAGGTGTGGGTGTAGTTTACTCCCTCGTCCAAGGATGGGAATGCTGCCAGCGGATGCTGGATATAGTAGTATGCTGGAAGGCGGTTAGGCGCAACCCGGTAAAGAAAAGAACCCTCCAGCCGGAGAGACACGGGGATAGCTCGGAGAAGGAGAGAGTGAGAAAACCGAGTGTAATTTCAGGCTCTACTATACAGCGCTAAATTGACAGCCCCCTCTGTTTCATAGGATCTTTATGCGCGGCTCCTCCGAAACAATAACGATGCCAGGTTGTTTCTGTATATTGGCTGATCGTATAACGTGGAATTCTTCAAGAAAAATGGCTACCGATGTCGCCAGGTAGACTCTTTCCTTTTTGTTCCTCTGGTCCCCTTTTCTTTATTACTCGCCGCGCAGATTCTATAGGTTATCGTATAACGTATGCAATGTATGCAATTCATGTAGTCATTCCCTACAGTGCATTCAGTATGAGCTGTGCACAGCGGATATTGTGGGGCTTTTGTGATTCCGTTACCTTGATCTGTGATGGCTGGACCAGCTACGTTTAAGACCGTTGCTCCCAGGGCTGAATCTTCGGAGATCTTGGCTGTGGGTCCTGGGAGAAGTAATCTAGGTGGTCCTGCTGCTTGACTGGCCAAGGTCAGAACGAGTTTTAAGGTGGCCTTTCGAGGAGGGGTTCCATGATCGTTGGCAGTGATCTCCAGCTCGGTCAGTCTTGACATAGGTCGAGCCAGGGTGACGATTCCGGAATCATAGCCTACGGAGAATCTGCCCTCTTCGTTGCCTGAGGTTATCACATAGGAGACACGACCGTTGTCTCCAGCATCCTTGTCTACAGCTACAACCCTCAGCAGAGATGCGCCTGGACATAGATAACACAAGGAAGCAGAATGAGAAACTGCCTTTCAAGAATTCATTGTTATTAATATCTTCTGACTGTTTACCTGGTAGAAGATCATTGCCGATCGACAGTCTCGTTGACTCCGGTGCGACAAATACTGGATCGTTGTCATTCTGATCCAGGACGATGATCCTGGCAGTGACAGTGGCTGCTAATTGATCTCCTGGTGGAGCCCGATCAGAAGCTTTTATTATCAGAGTGTACTCTGCTCTCTCCTCTCGGTCCAGAGGTCGTGCCAGGGTGAGGGCACCAGTCAGAGAATCCACGGCAAAGCTTCCACTGCTGGGGAACTCGGCGACGAGGCTGTATCTCAGATCGCCGTTGGGACCGCTGTCCAGGTCGGTGGCCGTCAGATTGTAAATGGTCGAGCCAATAACCGCTCTCTCGGTTACCATCACTGTTATAGGATCTTGAGGCCATCTGGGTGCGTTATCATTTGCATCCTCGATGAGGATCTTCACCGAAACAGCTATGCTTTGAGGATTCCCAATGGAGGTTGTGTCCAAGGCGCGAATGTCTAGGTGGTACTCGCTGATGTTCTCCCGGTCGAGAGAGTGCGCTACCACCAGCTGACCGGAACCGCGGTCCACATCGAAGGCAGGATACTCGGTGACGGGACTCAGGGAGTCCAGGGTATAAGCTACGCGACCTGCAGGCCCAGCACCAGATACCGAACCAACGGCATGCCCTATAGTGGCGTCTTCGCGTACCTGGAGAAAGAATCTGTAGTTTCTATTCTAATGATTATCAAATATATTTATCACTTCTAATCCTTACGTGGAAGGTTAGGCTGCTGCTTGTAAACGTCGGTCTGTTATCAGCAAGAGCTAAAACTTCAACGCGAAGCGCCCTGACGCTATGACGCGATGGACGCCCAGCGTCGCTTGCTTTGACCGACACCCGATAGACATTACGTTCCTCGTGGTCCAGAACAGCCTTAGTCCTGATCATTCCAGTTATTGGATCAATGGTGAAGACGCTGTGACCATCCGAGTCTCGATCTAAATTTCCAAAATAGACAAGGATAACGGTTCATAATTAAGAAGAAAATACTAATTAAAAATGGCATCCTCACTATGACATGATATGATCTCACATATGTATAATATAAACTTACCCTTGAGGATGCTGTATGTGACGGAAGCATTTTCTCCTAGGTCAGTATCGATTGCCCTGACCCTAGCAACCTCAGTTCCCGAAGGTTGTTCCTCCCTGACGCTAACAACGTCGCCCTGAGGATCAAGAATCTCTGGAGAATTGTCATTGACATCCAGAACGGTAACCTTGAGAGGCACCCTGGCCGCTCTAGAAGGTGTCCCTTGATCCCGAGCTTCCAGAACGAGTTCATGAACCCCTTTGGATTCTCTATCAAGGGGTTCTCTCGTAGTGATCTCGCCTAAAAGCATTGTCCCCAAAGAGGAATAAGTATATCATAAGATAATAATTTCGGAATTTTCGAAATTCACTTTCTCATAATAATCGCAAGTGGACCGAAGATTCCCTTTCCGGGAATGGCAAATTGGATAATCGCGAGGATCTTTTCAGCTGCTTCGCCTGTTTTTGCCATTTTCGGCTAAGGATGGCATTCAGGTGGTTACCAACCTATACTGGACGGACTACCTATTTCGTCTTTCGCATTATAATGATTGCTATCACCCCCCTCTGCCCCTCCTCATCGCTGCTTGCCAGATCTCTCACAGAACCACACTATATTATAATACAAAATAATATCAGTCAAAAAATACGCGCTTTCGCGTAACGAGCTTTGTCTAATTACAGATCCGTGGACCCTAGCGCAAGCTGAAGAAAATAGTAGACCCCAATAGCACCAACGATTCCAATTCACCCGCACTGGTACATTAGTAACTAATTAAATACCAGAGAGAAAAGATTGTTGGATCTATTGGAAGAATTTGTTGCGCTCTGTCTAAGGTTGGCGCAGTGACCTGGACATTGGTCTACGAGGAAGAGGTACTGGTACCGCTGTTACCACCCGTGGTGAATTCGCTACCCTGGCGAGCTCCAATCGTCCCATTAGCGCCTCATTGTTCAACCAATGTCCTGACTTTCGTTTTGAGTCCTGTAGCCCTTTTTTGATTCGGACGTTTAGACTTTTAATTATTATTAAAAAAAAAGATTATCACATAATATCTCGAGACCGAAAGAACGTAATGTCATCAGTAGTATTCCGATTGAATGAAGTTGGCTGAAGTAAATACCTAAGGAGGTACTAGAACGAGGGGCCTGTGGGGAATGAAAATGTGACGAAATTGAAATGATTGAAATGTATGAGGCCCAAATGGATTCCGCGCACGCGTAAGCAACGCGCCTCTCGCATCGAAAGCGAATTCTTTGGAATGCCTTGAAAATTCTCGAGGCTAATATGGCTACGAGGCGTCTCTTCCTGGGTTGATCATCGTGATTCTCAATAGCCGCATAGATTCTGAATGAGACCCCCCATTCCTTTGGCCTCCCATATTCATCCACGTTCGTCCTTGTTCACCCGTGTTCCTCCTTCCGGCTCCTTTTCTTCTTTCTTCCTGTTGCCCGGGAGATCCCGAACAGAGGATCTCCGGGCCTTCCCCTACTTCTTCCTTCGCGGTCTTCGGTGGCAGCCAAGCAAGCAGCCCAGCAAGGTAAAGGGCCTCTCGAAGAAGAGCCGGGGCCTGGCACGCTCGAAGCCGACTCTCGGCGTGTACACAAACACTCTCGTGTCGCATGCCAATCAAACGGCAGTGCGTGCTGCGTGGTACGTGCAGAGTGTGCGTTGGGCCTTCAGTGTGTACGGTATGGTAAAGATGAAGCCCCACTGCTTCTCCCCTCGTGATAATTATACGAAGGAGAAAGTAGAAATGCATCTTTTTTAGGGATACCGACGGATAGATGGATGGATGGCTAGACGATAGGGCCCGTCTATATAGATGCTATACGTATAGATACTGGGACTTATTGCTCCGGCGCGAGGAATGGATATTAATACAAGATCAGAATAGGTAAAAAAGGACGTTGCGTTACGGATTTATAAAATGCTAGGAGTAACCGAGTAAGGCACTGGGGGCCCAGGAGATCGTTTCTATTCTATAGCCAGTTACGACATTGGGCCCACGGAGAACAATAGTGGATATAAAGCTCCTGACAGACAGCCAAAACGTAAATTATGCATGTCGACGGCTAATGGCTATTTAGGAAATTAATTGTTCCTTTCGAGGGGATCTTGATTGATCTCAACCGTTCCTTGCTGGCGCGAATGGAAGCGATGCCAGATCACGTAAGGATCACGCCCCGAAACACCAATCCCTTCTTCTCATAATTAGGATTACAATCTCCACGGTCCCAGTCGCCTCTCTCTCTCTCTCTCTCTTTCTCTCTTCTTCACACACTGTCAGCCGCGTCAAATCGCTGTTTACCAATAAGAAATTTAATGGCAACACGCTCAATTATTCGGCAGCAATCCTGACGACTTTGAGAGCCACTGATAGTGGGTTCATCGGTCGGAAAGGAGGGGGAGGGGCCGGTATGCGAAGAGATAGAAGGGCACTCTGGCACCAAAAGGGCCCCAGTACATTCTGTGTGTGACCCGGCTGATCGAGTGGCAAGCCCACAACCCGAGGAAGGGCGGCTTCGCCGACCTGGACAGCCTCGACGGCATCGACGTGGACCACAGCATGACGGACTTGGCTCACCAGAGAAAGCTACATTGTTAGATATTATGACACCATGGGAATCAGCGCAGACCATACGAGCAGTGTGGTCCAGGTACGTCAGCAGGTTCCACATGTGATTCCAACGAGCACTCGTATGTGACCTTTCGATCATTGATTGATTGTAGGTTCATCCTATCCTCAGACTGTATCTCTACTTGGGATAGGATGTATTCCGAAACTTACCGGTATCAGGATCGATGACAAAGCTGCTGTTATGCTGGACCACTGCGTATCTCAAGAGAGCATTTCTTCCTAGATCAGGATCAGATGCTGCGACTGTACCAACTAATGTCCCTGATGGCAGATTTTCCAGTAGTTCGAAGCTGTAAGATTCTTTCTCAAAGTGCGGCTCGTTGTCGTTGTCATCGAGAACGCTGACCAGAACGGAAGCGCTCGCCGTGGCTGCCGGCGAACCGTTATCAGTAGCCAATACAGTCAAAGCGTATCGATCGATCGTTTCACGGTCTAGAGATTGCGCCAAGTAGATCCTGCCTGAGTTGGGGCTGATACGGAACGATGCTGAACCCTGAAGTCGATACCTGAGACGAGCGTTGTTCCCAGTATCCAAGTCGACTGCAGTAACTTGCATTATCTGTAAAAGCAAAATATAAAAGATACAAATTAATTAATAAGCTCAATAAGGTCTGACTAATTTCATTAGATAATGCATATGGCTTGTAAGCCAGCGTCCAGTCGATGGCCACGAAATTAGTGAGAAATTCCAGAGGGGAGAGTAACGTCATATCGGCATGTCTTAAAGATCCAAACAGTTGTTGTTTCTACGTCCGTTCGCGTTCCACGTGACCAGGGCTCAGAAGTCTGGGCATTCTCAGGCTGCCAGAGAGAGCAACCACCCTGTCTGAGTTCGTCCGTGTATTAATTAAATCACACCACGCGCGTTCCCTAAACGTAGGTCCATTCCAGCCCACCGAACTTTCTAGTCTGAGGGAGCAAAAGAGATCAAAAGAGTCAGAGACAAAAGGACAAGAAAGAGAGGAGACTCAGGGACTCAGGGACTCAGGGACTCGGTATATGCAGTATAGCTGGGTTCGTGCGAGATCCGACTCTCAGGAATGATCGATGGATGGAGCAAGGGAGTAAAGGGAGCGAAGTGATTGAAGAGAGGAGAGAACCGAGCGAGAGAGGAAGAAGGAGAGGAGGAAGGAATGGAGAAAGGTAAAGAGAATGAGAGAGAGAGAGAGAAAGCTGGTTGAGCGACCATTAGAACAGAACCTGACATGGGAGCCGGCAGTAATGTGTCTAACTGTACGTTATTAGTTCGCGGCGGGTGAAGGGTTACGTTTACGGCAGCCATGTTACCCCGCAGCCTCTTCTAGGAGCTGGAGATATCCTCGAGATAGTACAGACAGCTTACAGATCTCTTTCGCCGATAGTCACTGATACGAGCCTACTGATTCCGAGACAACCAATCAGCAACGGACCTCCGTGCTCTATTTAAGATCCAACCTTATTTTAACGACTTGTCAGCCCAGCATCTTTGGTCCATTCGTCATCCCTGTAGTATGGACGGATATAACCGTTATCGTAGAATTTTATTAAAATTCCATATGATTAACTGCTAATATAGTAATTGCATTTGCGCCAATGTAAAATACTCCGGGGATTCCTGGTTTGATCGAGACGCGCTTCCTGGTTGTCCCAGGTGAAATTACGCATCCCACAGGCCGGGAGGAGGTATCGCTCGTAGAGAGGTTGTTAACTCCTCCTCCATCTTCCACATACAATCTCACTCCGATCCAGAATTACCTGGTGCTGCTCTCCTCGTATACCTTCGTATCCTGATACCCTGGCACATTCGTTCTCCGAACCTACCACACCTAACCTCACGAGACTCGACCGTCTCTCGGCAAACAAATGTGCGCGTGACGGGCGTGTAATGAAGATTTTTCTCACCTGCGAATCGAGCCTGGCGCCTTCGGGAACCTCCACGTGATACTCGTTCCTCTCGAACACTGGGGGGTTGTCATTCACATCCTGAACCTCGACGCTCAGGCTGAGGTTGGCGGAGAGACCGGCGCCGTCCAGGGCGCTGATCAGGAGGCTGTGCCTCTGCTGAGTCTCGTAATCCAATCTTCTGCCAAGGTAAAGCTCGCCGAGTCTCGCATCGATACCAAACAGATCGTTGCTGTTTTGAGTGAGAAGGTAACGAATTGGTGCGGATGGAGTGACGTCAGGATCTATGGCATGGGCTACGTAGAGAGGTGTATGAAGTGGATGTGACTCCGGAACGGAAATCCTTACTGAACTCGAAGGAAAGGAGGGTGGATTGTCGTTGACGTCTTCTACGAAAATTTCAACCTGAAAAAAAATTTATTAGTCAATCAGATAAATATTTTCGATTATATATTTATATGAAATTAATAACAATACCTGACAGTAGCCAAGCAGGTGCCCATTGCGTACCGCCACGCTCAGTACGTATCTGTCACGGGTTTCCCGGTCCAGTGGTAGACGCGTGCGCAGCATCCCTGTATTCGGCTCCATCAAAAGCTCAGCCTCTTCGTTCACGAGGAAGAATCTCGTGAGACGATCGCCTGTAGAAAAATAATAAAAGTGACTTTAGAACGGAGCGAATGCGGATATCATAGATGGTAGTAAGAGATCAATTCAGTCATGGGTCACGTGACGTCACTGGAGCATCTCCATTAATTGTAATTCGCAATACTTTTCTTTTTTTTATTGGGATACAAGATTGTTTTTGTCTCCCGAATTGATCGAACGAATTCGAGAATAAATAAAAGATCTGGCAACGCAATAGTATGCAATGTCCTTGTACAAGGTAGTCACACTTGTACCGGTGTGCTGGGTGGGAATAGTGAGAATAGCCGTCAGGTAAAATAAGCATATATCCATGTAGCGACTTCTTGGATACTTGTAAACTTATATAAAATCGAACGCGGCGAGAAATCAAATCAATTTATTTAACTGCAGTCAGCTAATGGGAATCACGAAACTGGGCAGCGCTAAGATGCCATTACTTAAGCGCGAGCTAAGTCTGACCCGACAAAGCGAACCGGCAAAATGTATTTGGAAAGTTCCCTTAACGAGGGGATTGCTAAGGCCTAAAATGAAGGGGGTGACCCCCCGAAAAGTCCCCTTTAAATTCTCTCCTTAATTTCGGCACTCATCTATACCGCGCACGTACGACATTAATTTCGAAATAAGACAGCGGACCCAATTTTTTTTTTACGGAATGATTAAGAGAATCAGGCCCATGAGACCTTTCTAAATATAGAGATTTTAGTGTAATACTTTAAGGCCCAAAAATTCTGTTCGTCATTGCCGACAGTAAGTACGTTCCGATTGATTGATACGTCCGATGCCAAAGATGCCGGATATGTAAGAGTGAACAGGGTCGGTCGTATCTTCATCGTGTAGAGTAAGGCCCTGTATAATACGTATACAGGTAAGGCCCTTCGAAACGATGACACAGTGTACACTATGGGCAGCTATCGTCGCTCGAGTGATGGATGATGGATATTCGATTCTCGATTTTTGATTTCTTGACCCC
>NW_014332832.1:241154-243186 GCF_000341935.2 Cephus cinctus
CTTGCCCCCCCCCCTCCCTCCCACCGTGATACTACCGGGCCCATTTCCCCCCCTCGCAACCCCACCCCGAGGTCTTGTAAGATGGTCCTACTTAAAATCAATTAATAGGCAAATTGGCTGGGCATTACTGCTGGCAGATGTAATTTCATGATGAATGATTCGACGGGGAGTTGGGCATGTTTCTCGCGTAACGAGTGTTGTTCCCTGTCCGCCCACGCAGGACGCAGACGCAAATGCAAACGCAAGGAGAGAGGAAGATGAAGAAAGAAAGAAAAAAGAGGCAATAACGCACACGCCAGAAATCGTAGAAGCCGCGAATTTCAGTGTTAAATCGTCGGCAATCGTTGTCCAGCATTAACGTCCCACCTTGCACGTATACCAACTGTCCCAGCAAGGGGCCTTTTCTGGGCCTAGGATTATCTTCCAGCTTCGATGCGGGGGTTAACCGGGTCTCCATTCCAGGGCTGAAGTATAAATCAGTATTCGAGTCTAGTAGCAGCGAACGGCCTCTTGTTTCTCATGGCATGAGAATCCCTTGTAAAAATCTCATTCCAGATGCATTTCGACAAATCCTATCCTGCCTTTACCATCGAACCTGGAGACTGAGTAGGCACTATTGCTTTTTCAACGAATCGTGGAAAAACTGGAAATCCCGTGGGACTTCGGTTAGAAGTCCTAATTTCCATTTCTATGATATCGCCTTACGTCGACTCATAGGTTACGTTCGCGTCCATGAGTATGACGGCCGATGACCAAGACGCACCGAGCCCACGAGGCTGACAGTTGGGCCCAGTCTCTTTAAGACTTTACCGTCCTTCGCGATACGTGCTCTGTATAATTTACAGAGCGCTATTTATATCCGACTTCCCATCTCGGAATCCCATGCACCTTGGGAGCCACGAGCTCCGTGCTCGTCCGCTGGAATCGACAGAGTCGCCAATGAAAAATCTTCATTAAATCCAAACAGTGCGAAGTAAGACGCTAAAAGAATTCACTCGATAGGGGAAGACCCGGTGGCGTGCTACGGGCCCAGCTCGGTAACGAGTTTATCAAGAGAAGTGAGACGTCCCATAAAGAATATGGCGGCCAGAGTATTTATCACCTAAATAAATTACAATTGCGAGCAGCTATCGTTTTTTCCACCCTTTACGGCCCTCTAGCAATCCGAGCATGAGGCGATACTTAGGTATAATATGTATAACGAAGACAAATAGCCTGCAAATTTTATTAATTCGTTAAGTCAACCCAATAGGAATCCACGTATATATACGCATACGTTATCTATATACATGCTGTATATATATATATATATATATATATATATATTCATTATACCCATGCTATCCGATACAGCATAAGGCCCCAGGAGCAAAGGCCCAGGATGGTCGATCGAGGCATACCCGGTCGCTCTTCACTCCGTGACTCGAATGACGATCAACTTTTTACATGGAACCCAAGAACCGATCGTAACGTGCTCATTACCGATTCGCACCCTGCGACGTCCCGACGCGTTACGTCACGTTCTACAGTTAACACCCCAGCTTACGGACACCCGTGGTTTCGATCGCGCTTCGCAAGAGGGTCCTGCCGATTCGGAATAATCCTCCTGTTGTCCTCGGTTACCCTTTTCTTATTTACGGTCCATCCACACGCACCATCCGCCCCCTTTCCTCCCTTATTCGCTCCCTCCCTCTCCACCTCCCACTCCCATACCGACCATACTTCCCTGACTGACTCTCCTCTCCCCTCGATTTACCACCCCGCCCCATCCTCTCATCACCTCCACCTATTCCCAGAACCTCGAAGTCTACGTCTCCCCCTCCCCCCCTTATCCCTCCACAGCCGAGAGGAACGTCGTGCCTTCCCTTTTTATCCCTTTCTCTCCTGGTCTTTTCCTCTATCGCACAAATGGAATTCATTTCTAGTTCCTTGACTCCCGGTTCCACCCCCCTCCTAACCGCACAGAGTTCCACAAGCAGCATATCCCCGCCATTCCGTTTCACAAGCACGACACACTCGATCCTCTCCCCCC
>NW_014332832.1:243252-259567 GCF_000341935.2 Cephus cinctus
CCCCTCTCGAACCTTCCTGCAACAATCAGGAGCTACAACTTGCTGGTACTGTATACTAGCTGGAAATTTTTTTCCCTTGGATTTCATGGAGAGATATGAGCTATATGTCATACACAGCCGGGTCAGAACTTGTAGCGGCTGAGGGTCGAAGCTGTACCAACTGTGGAGTTGGAAAAGTCATGTAGCTTTAAGACTGTCTATCAGCTTGCATTTCTGATCGTGTCTTTTTTTTTTTATTATGTTTCTCACTCGACTGCTCGCACGTTAATCCTTTTATTTTGCTAATTAACACGTAACGGTTGCGTGCTCCTGAGGTCACATACTCATTGGACGAGCTACGAAGTCGTAAAAGAGAACCCGATTCGATTACCAACTTTCTCATGGTAAATCCTAGGGTGGATATAAACCGGCAGTAACTTTACCGTAGTAAGAACTGGCAGCAGGTCTGATACCACAGGGACCAACGTGTCCCGGGTACCGCTGTGGCAATTCCTTCGACAATGTACGAGTTTGTCGGTCGCGTTAGTGAATCGAGAAGAAGAACCTAACTTGCCAAATTGTACGGGACCCCTGCTAAATATTGGGATTTGTCAGGAGTTCGATGCAGTAAATACCGCGTGAGTTCAGAAACGTCGTTGGAGTCTCTTTGGGTTACTTTTTTTTTTTAACGCGACAAATAAACCCTCCCAGGGATTTGCATAAACCTGCGATTTTAATTGAACCTGGTAGAATGTCTCGGAGGACAGTGTTCTGCGCGCGGTCGGGACGTTGGAATGGTTTTGCGAAGAAAAATTTTTTTTTTTTTTTTTTTTTGTGAAAACGAAGAAAATAAAATTTTGAAATAAAAAAATTCCAAAGAATCGAATGACAACGCGATGCCCTTTACGCGCGATGCGTTACTTCGTTTGCCAGCGACACTTTGCCCTCTTCGAAAAACTATCTGGTAATTAAATAATGATGATTAGCGGGAGCTTCGAGCCAGCGTCGAGCCAGCGTTCGAGCGACGCGACGAATGCGATGAAGAAGTGATACCGCGGTAAAGGCACGCTGCCGCTGACGGGGGTCCCACTCGTCCTGCCCTTCGTCTTCCTTCTCTTTCTACTCCCCGCTATCGACCACAGCATCCCTCTCAACCACCATCCGCATCTCTCGTTCCCTCCCGCAGCAATTCCCAGTCACTCCGTTTACGGCTATATTGACGGCCCGTGGCATACCCTTCGTAGCAGGTACTGCTGGGACATTACTTAGTGATATTTCCTTGATAGGATAACACACGCACAAGGATAACAAGTATTCGAGATAGCGTCGACCGAAAATTCTTTCCCGCAGCATCCTCAGGGTTACTGTGGTCAACAATGAAAGAGGAACTGCAGCCAGTCGGACGAGTTTACAATGAGACGTTGGTACAAGGCGCTTGAGATAAGCTATCCTGGAGAAAGATAAGAGTCAGGATAGGTTGGGATGGATCCAGGAAATATCTTCTATCTGGTATACAGATAGATCCCAAGAAGTTGGATGCGTTCGTCTTCTTGCGTCCGCGTAAAGAATCCCTGGACCAGGAAGAGGGATGAATATCTCAATACGCAGAGATCCTGGACAAACAGCCAGCAATTAGAAAGCTATTTACGGTTAACCTCCAGGTCTGTCCAGGTATCCGCGAAAGGAAATGGGGGCCCGAGTAACCTTCACGTGGTTAATGCTCATAGCGCAGATCGGAAAGTCTGATAAGGAGGTACAAGATAAGAGGCATCATCGGCTGCCCCACGCGAGAATGAAAGACAAAAGTTCTTAGGATGCTGTGAGAATGAGATAGACTCGATGGCCTGCAGAGCTATCGGCAGTTGCCTACAAGATTTCCTATACGGACAATGCCGATCGACCGATCGACTGATCGATCGGACGTTTCTTTCGGTCTGCGTATTCAACGGTACCGAAGATCCATTGGAAACGATCAGAGATCTCTCTCGCAAATTGTTCCCTGTACCTTTGAGGTCTTCGTGGCTTTCGGAATTTCTGACCTACGTTTTTTGGTTTCGTCGGGTCTTGGGTACCTTGGGATTGGACGGTACCAATGCATGGGATGGTACGTAGATGTATCTCTGGATCATCTGTGGATTCCAACAAGCCGTACCGATCCGCACCTTCTTACCATCCTCAGGATCCACCTCCGTCTCAGCCTCCGTTGATCCTTCTTAGACCAGCATGATAATAGAGATGATCTTTCGCACCAGGTCGATCATTGCGTATAACCACCATCCATCAAAGTTATTCTATCGTACACACGCCTCTGGATACGAGATGGAAGATCCGAGTCGAGAGTTTCCGGTGAACGATGCCGGTCGAGGCTGAGGCGCATGCGCACTGGGGTCTGATTTATTGGATGCGTTCACCAAGCTGGGAATCCCGATTTAAGAGGAACCGGACGATCATTCATATTTTTCAAATCGATACTATCAGTGGGGTTGATAAGAATGAAATTCCTGAATACGAAAAAAAAAGCCTCAGTCGAAAGAGACTCTTCTCGTTCTCCGGACCAGCTGGAAGCAGCGACGTGGTTCCTATCTAATGGGGATCTTCTGGGAGTCGCGGATGTTCAGTGGCTGAGCTACCTGGTTGTGTACCTGGTTGCGTTGATGCAACGACGAAATTTGCAAGTCCGGTGAAAGCGAGGGGAGATCGGTAGATCTGAAGATCGGTACAGGGAGCGTCACGAAGCTTCGTAAGAGACGGTATAAGGCAGGAATTCGCATATATGAATTTCAGGGATTAGGCTGGAGTTCGCGCGAGGACCGTTATCATCGTACCAAGAGCGAACGGTACTGATATGGATACTTTGTTGTTACTCTTCTAAACGCTGAATCGAATCCCTGAAACGTTTGAACTCCCTGTACCTAGTCCAGGTAGTGAACATAGCCGAACCTTGTCCAGGTACACCTTGCAAGGTTCAAAGCGAGCGAAGCGGCGATATTTAAAGCATATGCAAAGAGTCCAGAGTCAAGGGACAAAAAGTTACGGACAATGGCGGCTTGCGTTCGGCTGCCCGGAATCCGACTCGCGACGATTTATGCGGCTCTGGGACAGTCCTAGTTCTTTCTTTATCTTTCTTCCCTACCCCGCTTCCCTTGGTCGTTCCCGTCCTGGGCCCAGGGACTGGAACACTGAACCAGCTTCCCATAGGCAACGCGTACAGACCCTTGCCCACTTCGGATGAGTCTTCGAAGGGACGTCTGGACCTAAAGTCTAATCAATTATAACGGTATCGGCAGGTCGTGACTACCGGATAGTAGGTTAGGTTAGTTTTCAGGAAATCAAGGTAAAAATATCTGTCCCTCAGTGAATCCTCCTTCTCTCACAATCGGAAACAGCAAAGAAGCTGGGCGGTACCCAGAGATTCCTGAATTGGGATTCGGATCCATCCTGCTCTTTAGATTAGTCCGAATCGTATCGTTATTAGTGCGACCCACTTCCATCTTGGTTCGAATAGTAACATGGTCCATGGGTTGGTCGGTGGGTCAGTGAAGAGATAAGATAAGAGTATATAGCGTCTAGGATCACTGACTGGGGACGTCATAAAGCAGGCAGTAAACGCATCCTCACTTTGTCATTGGATTTTATGCAAAGAAGTTAGAGAGGAGAAGGAAGAGAAAGGTGGGAACTGGTAAAAGAGAGAACTAAATAGTAAAAAGAGAAGTTCGCCATCAAGGCGCCCCGACGTTATAATGATAAAATTCATCGTCCCCCCCTCGATCCGGTACTGTATAAAAACCCGGTAAAACGGTGTTTCGCTTTATCGAAACAGGTGTCGTAAAATGGTAGCAAGTCCCCGACACTCTTCTTCTTCTTCTTCCACGTCTCCTTCTTCGTCCTCCTCTTCCACGCCTTTCGTCCTCGTATACAGTTACCACGGTCGGACCGGGTCCACCAGAGGACACCGGAGGAACCCTACTCGATTGCTCCTGCCCACTGCGACTTAATCTGATAATCTGATTGGCTGCCGTGTGTCAAATATTACGAACGCGAGCGCCACGCACGTCCCTGTCCCGGCTGAACAGGTTTTTGCCCTGCATTAACCACATATCGGATATCGGTATCGAACCAATAGCCATGGTCCTCAATACCTACGTAATAACCGTCCTTATATACCGCATCGAAGAAACCTCGTTCCTTAACCATACGGACAGAGCTATAAATAGATAATAAATCACAAGGGGAGTATGAAATTCAAATATAATAGAATGGAGGAGGCGAAATATCTGTAAAAGGATTTGAGCGTCGGGGAGCGTCGGACGGCGTCGGGAACTCGCCGAGCCAAGAGAGACGGCATTGATATGCAAGAGGCTGGATATGCGGGCCAAGCGGACCAGCATCCTACGAACAATACCACGGTGGTACCCCATGGTAAGACCACCGCGCCAGTAAACCACCATCGGTCCTACAGTGTAAACTACCAATGGCGAAGTATCCTATAACGCGAACATCGCGAGGCTATCCGGAGCCGCGCGTACTTTGCACGCCTATATTGACTATAGCGCCGAGAGTCCAGGTCGTGACGCGCCGTATCTTGCATCGGATGTACCTCCAGTGTGGAGACACGGATACGTACCTGCCTCCTACCCGAGCCAGAAATCCACCCACCGAACCCATCGTACCACCTCATCACCTCCCCCCTTCGCCCAGCCGACCATTCTCTCAAATCCTATTTCTTCCCTTCTTTCGCCAACCGACTCCACCACTCTTTTCTTCTCTTTGCTCCTTAAGCCTCTTATTCATTCTTCCCCTTCGCCCGGTACACCTACACCCGCTGTCCTCCTTGCTCCAGTCTCTTAAGAAGTTTCGACGCTCGTGATACACGTCGTAAGAGTTGTCCTCGGTCGTGGTGCGCGACGTGCGCGCCGGTGGCATCGCGTTTGAATAGATCTCCAAGGATGATTTACATGGCATCGGTTTATCGCTCGTGAAAGGTAGAAAGGTAAAATGGTAGAGAGGATAAAAAAGGATAAAGACAAAAAAGAGAAGGAGAATTGAGAATAGGTATACGGGTACGGGATATATGCCTAGTCGAAAGGAGTCCGTGTTTACCTGAGACTGAGGTACACCCTGACTACGTATACAGCATCCGAGAGATAGGAAGAGGCAAGTATAAGCTCTCTCGTGACGTGACTATGCTAACGCGACTGGACCGCTCCTGAAGACGTGGAATAAGTTTTCTAAGATTTGCAGGTTGGTAGCAGCAGTCTTGCAAGTAGCTGTGGTATCAGGTAGCAAATAGCAAGTGGCTATGGTCCAGGTATGAGATCAGTGACGCGAGAAGATAATACTTCGACCTCTCTTCAAGTATCTTAATCTACCACTTCAGGTTGGTACTACTTACCAGTTTCGATAGGAGCCGTGGACGCACCCTTGATACTGGCTATGACGCTGTTCTGGGCGATGCTCTCCTTCACTGTCAAGGTGTATCTAGCTCTCTCGCAGGAGACGAGTCTGTTGGTCGACGACGAGACAAAGATCTTGACCTCAGCGTCCCTGATGCTCTTCAGGCCGGCAGCATCGGTAGCTGTCACGTTGAGATGGTGCGTCGTTGATCTGGACAGCAAGCTCAGCCGCGACACGTGGAGTTCGCCGTTACTCCTGTCTATCCTGAAGACCCCTGCTTCGTTTCCGCCGGATATCCTGTAGGCGACCTGGCCAAAGAGACCCGCGTCCATATCCGTCGCTACCAGACGCAGAATGGCACCATTGATGCTGCTGTCGTGTCTCAACGTCACGTTGTAGCGATCGGGCGAGAAAACAGGTCGGTTGTCGTTGACGTCCGTCACCTGAATTCGGACTATGGCTGTGGTACTGAGTCCTCCTGTAATCAAAAGAACGAGGTATTAAAGGGAAATATACATTTTTCTTTTCATTTTCATTAAAACTTCATCAAGTTCGAGAGGTGGCTGCAGGGGTGTCGGTCAAAAATGGTCTTTATCTCCGTATCAAACGTAATGGCAGAATTAACTATAGAAAATGAATCTACGAGGTCGCCGCAAGCCGCTCGACATAAATCACAGCACGGGTGCCTCGTTCACGGGCCTTTTTTCTCAGCCAATCAGCTGCCTCTCCCTCTGTCGGCGAACTCACCAACCCCCGCGTAAGTTAATATACTCGGTGTAATATTTCAAGTAAAAAATTGTAGCCGATACTCGTCCGCTCACGGGATGTCTGCCCACCTCCGATTCGGGTAATGGACTTGGCGAAACGTCGAACCCTGTGCTCTGTTCTTTTCGTGGCGGACACTTTTTTTTTTCTTTCTTTCTTTTCTAACCTTTCCCTACACCCGTTCCCTTTATTCCCGGCTAAAGATCCAACGCTTGGATAAGTTTTCTATACGGGGGGAAGAAGTCAGTCTTGTGGATTTTCACTTTGTGCCGACTCCGTGAGTGGACTTAACGCAAGTGTTAATATTAAAGACAGTATGTAAAAGGGGTAATCCGATGTTTAAACGGTTTACACTCGTAACTCATAGTAATGTATGGACTGCGCTCTGCGCAGCACTGCGCTGCCCCGACACCACGTGGAGATTTATAGGTACGAGTGTCATTGGAGTCATGCGTCAAGAACCGGCCTCATCCTCCAGATCCTCCTCATCCTCCTCATCGCCTTTGGCTTTCTACATCTTCTCGCATTCAGCGCCGCTACCATGCCTCTTCTTCTTCTTCTTCATAGTCATCCTCCTCCACTTCCTCTTCTTCGAGAAGGAGAGTAAACTTGCTTGATTTTTTTTCTTTTTTTTTTCCTTCGTACGTTACATAACATATATCATCCTATAGATCTTCCATAAGGGGTGGACCAGAAAGGGTGGTTTAGGGAAGTTTCGATTGCCGATGGAATTTCCATGTGAACAGGATAGAAAGGGAAAGAAGGACTTTAAGAATCTGGTACTAGAGGATATGAAAGAGTCAGGGGAGATTTATGGGGTTGCTGTCCCCCCGTAAAGATGGTCAGGGGTTCTCAAAGTATCGGGATCCGGATGAAAGTGGTCGGTTGGGGATCGCACGGCGCATACGAGGAGAACTGTCGGTGGGAGTTAGGCTTGAAGATTTATGGTGCCGGTGTCAATAAAGTCACCTCGAGTGCCGTCGGATGGTATTCTCTCTCTCTCTCTCTCTCTCTCTCTCCCTCTCTCTCTCGCTCTCTCTCTCTCTCTCTCTCTCTCTCTCTCTCTCTCTCTACGTTCTTCCCCCTCATCACCAAGTGTACTCTCTCTCGTCCTCATCCACGTTTTCCTCCTCCTTCAGCTCCTCCTCTACGGCACCACCGGCTCTCCTGGTCTAACCTATCATCCACTCCCTTTTTATCCAAAGAATCCTCTCGTCTCTTTCTCTCTTCTCGACTTGATCCTTTACCAACCGAGACGGAACGTCCTCCAAAGATTTAGACCTGGATAAGCGTGTTTCGGTCCAGGGCCGTATAAAGGTAGTCATACAAGCATATTAGCGCATTGATGCACCCTGATGAAAAGCAAGCTCAACGATCGAGCCTAAACTTTTCGTAGAATCGCATCCATTTAGGATGCGCCCGATGCACTTTTACTTCCTGGAAGTAAATTATTTCTGAAGAGCTCGAAAAGATAATGCGGCATTCACACCGCGGGGCATCGAGCACCATATTTCAATTCTAAGTCGGTCACGTCCGTGCCTATTCGTGAGAATAATTAGATGAGATAGAGCCACGCGGTCGTTATATATCCCTGGTCACGACGAGAACTCTACATATGATAACTTCAGTCACACGTAACACCGTACTACCGCCGGTAACCTTTATAGGTTATGTAGTTACATCGAAAGCGATTTAGAGCCGCCAAACGGGAAAATGTTTTACTACCGCTAAATAAACTCAATGATAAGTTCCAATCGTGTGGGAGTCTATTGTTAACATATGGATAGAACCAACGGACAATCGTATCGATAACGAGCGACAATTACGGAAAGGCTTGTTTGCAAAACGGCATAAAGCCAGCGACAATGGGTAGGCTGCGTGGTCGTCGGCTCTCTCGGAGAAGCTCATTCGCTGCGGCTAAGGGTCGTGCGCCTATAGGCGTCCTATACCCATTAGCCAGTTAGTACCCAAAGGACAGAGTAACCTACCGATTGCCAGAGAGAGAGAGACAAAGAGATAGGAGAGGGAAGGGAAAAGGGAACGGTGAACTATAGGAAGACAGAGAAGGGAGCTACTTCCCTTACTTATACCATGGATCAATGGACCTCAGTCATTGTCCTTCCCATAAGGGCAGCAAGGAGCCTGTTGAAAATGGGCACGGAATACTCGCAACATAAATCATACAGCCTATTATAGAGCTACTAGATCTTGGCATGGCGATAGCCACCTCCACTACCTACCAGCCAGTCCTCCCAGTCATCTTCAGCCCTCCGCAGCCACCTTCTCCCTCGCTCTGTCTCGCTCGTCCGCAGCACTGCTCTAGGTACTTATACCGCACAGACTATAGGATCCTTTTGCTATACTTAACTCCCTATTCTATATGTACGTATATACTCTCCAAGTCCCTAACTCCCGGCGCATTGTTAACGCGATGAACCGTCCTTCATTTTTATGGGTTATTTACTTGTCCGAGATGCTGTTGGTTGGGACTTATACAGCTGGTTCATCCCTTAAGTGGTAGAGGATACAGGGTGTCTCCTGTACCTACGTGGGACTTACCTCTGTCCGTGGCGATAACGGGTAGTTCCAGATAAGGGGCTGTTTCTCTGTCCAACGGTGAACGGACGCAGATGTCGCCAGTGTCGCTTCGCACCAGAAGTTGCTCGCTGGCTGGTCTACCGGCTGCCAGGGTGTAATTCACCAAAGCGTTGACGCCGCAGTCGGGATCCGTAGCTTGCACCTGCAAAGAGGAATAAATAAGATAACTGATGAGATATCGAAGATCATTTAACGCCCCCGTAGGTACGTGGCTGTGCAACAGATATAAGGTGGTCGCGTAGCTGGGGGGATGCTGGGGCTTTGTTTAATCTCGCTCGATGTTCCTGAAACGGGATACTCGCGGACGGCCGGCAGTGCCCATTCATAATACGCGCAGTGACTAATTTGCGAGGAGGTACGGTCCCTTCTTTCACTTCGGAGGTGGACCGGACTTGGACGCGCCGACCGACGCACGGACGGACCCTCCGACGGACGTGGGGGCGGTGATGGACGCCTCGAGCTTCCAGCACTCGTTATTTATGTGGCAGAGCATCGCCACCTCCTTTAAAGACACAGTGGGTACCACTAGATTACATATGGAGGTGGTTCAAGCATACTCGGCACACATTTCAAGTCAAATTTAAAAAAAATTCATTTGTTTTTATTGCATCCTTAACCGTAACCTCCATCAGTGGTGGATATAGATGGAGGTGAAAATTTGTGATACTGAACGAATTAAGGTATCGGATATAATGCGGACCCTACAAAAGGCCCAAAGAAGGGGACCGGAAAAATGAGTTACACGTTGCGCCCCCTGTTAGCCAGAGGAGAGGAGACACGAGATAATAAAGCAAGAGTCTGCAAGGAATGATTTAGGGCCAGTCGCTCGAATAACTTTCCCGCCAACACTGTTGCCACCTTGAAGAAGCACTGCGCCCGTTAGTTGGGCCTTACGGGGTACGCGGGTAAGGGCCCGATCCACGTATCTCTCTCACTCTCGACTCTGGCACGCTTGAGAGTGAGAGACAGAGGGAGCGAGTGAAAGAGAGTGATAGGGGAGCTGGTAGAGAGGGATGGACGCCCCCACCCGAACAATCATGCTAATGAATTACTGCCGCGCAGTATCGGTGCTGATCTGGCCAGCTAATTCGAATCTGCTCCGGGGCCCCCTTCTTCTTCATTCACGAGCGAGTCTGCCTCTACCGCTGTTTCTCACTCTCTCTTCTCTCTTTCTCCCTTTTCTTCGTCACTTCTCTTTCCCAACCCTTTAGTCCTTTTCTTTCAGCACCTTTTCATCCCCCCTCCCTATCATACCTCGACCCCCCCCCCACTCACTTGTCAAATGATCCTGATTTTTACTGGGACTACTTTTAGAGAAGACTTCCACTTTAAGGCCCATTTGTTGATAATCACTCCTTAGTACAGTCTGTACAGAAATGATTCTCCAGTGATATATACCCATTGCCCTGTTATTCCTAATGATTATACGGGGACTCATATCCCAAGCTGGTTACTCCCGTAGCTCGTTAAGGGGCCTCACAAGCTACCAACATAACAGAGAAGAAGCTCTAAGCCTCCGAGCAGTGGTATTACATACTGTACCTATATCCTGCGAGCGGGTTTACTTACTACTTACTACACTACTCTTCCTATATGTATATTCCTTTACGGTGTAAATACTACAGGACGCATTGTTCCTCTGCTTTTCTTTCTGCTCGGCCTTGGATGGAATATCGATTTCAATCAGAGCAAGGAATACAATTCAAAGTCCCTCGCACAGGACTTACCCGTACAAGAAAACTCGTCCGTCTTACAGTCTTTACATAGGAAAACGAATTTGGTAAATTAAAAAAAAATTTCAAAATCCAACTGTATACTATCCATGCCACTGTTGTCTATGACTATATGGTCTGAAAAGTCGTCCCCATAACTTGGTACACGTCTACAGCGAGGACCCCGAGACTTCCTTCTCTTCTGTCGACCTGATGCTCGCCTGCTGCTGGCTAGCCAACACACGCGGTCCAGCCAACAGGTACAAATTGTCCGGCTGCAAAAGTTATCGCAGTAAATCGCGGATGACTTGGCGAGGAGCATCTGGTATGTCGACTTTTATATGGTGGACTCGTTGCTCGGCGTTACGACGCCGACGCCGAGAAGTGAAGTGGGGGGTAAGGGGTTGGAGGTGCCGCAACGAGGAGACCCTGCTGGATCGGTAGGAGGATGAGGCAGCCAAAGAGCATATATATATATATATATATATATAGTATATAAAAGAAGAAAGCAACGCAGATAATTGCAGGAACGGGCGTCGTAACGCCGCAGCTCGTCGCAACGTCGCGTCGGCACTCTTTTGCATTCGCATTGGCCGATCCGCACGAACGGCGTACATCCGACTCATTTAATTTGTCGTGCTTCGTCTTCGCAGGTGTCCACACGAATCCGCCATATCCACTTCATAACTGCCAACTTCTTGGCTTCCCTTACGATTAATTAACGTACAATTTTCTCTGGGAAGTTTTCGTCTTTGTTTTCATCCAACCACATTCCATCCTCGCGAATATATATCCCTTAAGCTGTATATTTACACCGTTCACGGTCTCTCGGTAAAGTCCTATGCCTGTACGCAATTCCCATAGTCGGTACAGCGTTATTCCTCCCGAAGAGACCGACCCACGTCGCTCGAGTTAGAGTTTCCATGACGAGTGCGTGCGACCATGCGGACCGGGACTTTTTGCTCGGAGACCCAGACCCCCGACAGATAGAGCTGTTGGCCAGGGAAGAGAAGCCATCCTCGGCATTCCCGGCTCGCCGACTTCTCTGACGGACTTGACAGTCGTCTACGCTTCCCCACGAGCGTCGCCTCGTCTTGATCGTGTCTCTAAGGTGTCTCCTGAGCTCCCTCGTAGATCCATGCTCGTTAAACGGCCGACTAGGGATATACCTAGTCTTGCCGGTATCGGATCGGTTAATATAACCAGCTGAGCTCAGAGTGCTCGTAGGTCTTTGGACCGTTATCCAGGATGCTGGGTAAACAGTCTACCACCTATAGGTGGATAGAGTCATTTTCTCGGGACCAGGATGGTCTTCATTCCGAAGTCTAAGAGGAGGAGGCAGCTGAGATCAGAGTCTATTATCTTTCCTGAGCTTAGGTTAGGTTCTTACCTACTGATCACACGTGTACAGCCGAGTTACAATTAGGTTGACATAATGAGATAACCCGGCAGGATGAACCGCATTTTAGTAACGCGTGTGTACGTACATGGACGTATGCGCTCTGTCACGCTGAACTTCAGGTAGAATTTTATACGACTATTCAGGACTATCTGGATCGGCAGGATTGGCAGGATAATCGGGACCACCTGGTATCTGTATTATACCTGATAGAAATTCTATACATAGCGTATACACGGGACTATGCAAGCTATCCTTGGCAAATACCGACCCGTCTCACGATGCTTGACTAGTTTTTACATCATCGTCAGTAAATGCGTCTGGGACTTGTCCTGTACTTGTTGTCATACCGGTCGATCGTCGGGCAGTCAGAAAATAAATGTAATTTTTCACTGGTACGAGGAAGAAGCTGCCGAATCCCAAGTGTCACAATCGCCATGGAACGAGGTCTTTATATATATATATACGTAAGCGGCCGGAAGTTTCGTGGGTGGGTCCCTCGGGGATCAGGATTCCTTTGTTACGGAAATTGACATGCAAAAGACTCGAAGAGGACGGCCAGTGAGTCACCGCGGGTGTGCGTACGGCACACAATTAGCTGGATATGTATACCGTTTGCATAAATAAATATGACGTGCTTGTGGCTGGGTAATAATCATAGAAGCAGCAAACAGAGAGAGAGAGAGAGAGAGAGAGAAAGAGAGATAGAGAGTGAAAAAGACCAAGAGAGAAAAAAGTGAGCAAGAGAGACAAGAACAGGGTGTCCTGAACCCATGTAAAATTATTCACCAGTACGGGGAAGGGATCGGGGGGAAACGTCCTTACGTGGACATATGCATGCATAGGAGCCGATGATGACGTCAGTGACGACAGTGGCGGCGGTATCGCTTTGACAAAGCCCATTCAAGGATTCCATGATAACGAAGCGTGCCTTATCAAATAGTTGGTACCAGTGATAACGGGACGTATGGGGTGTATATAAAACGTGTCTGCGAAGTGGATACGGCGAGAGGAGAGCGAGAGAGGAGAGACGAGGTAAGAGGTAATACGTTGCTGCAGCAGGGAAGAAGGAGTAAATCCGCACAATGCTACCAACGCAACGAACTCTATAGAGCTGTCAGTCACTCGTGAGGCTGAGAGTTGGCCGTCAGAGGTTACCCTCTGCTGTCTCTCTCTCTCTCTCTCTCTCTCTTTCGATCTCCCTCAGTCTCTCTATCTCCATCTCTTTCATCCGCTGTCCCGTTAACGCGAGAGAGGAGAGTTACCCGGGGCCAGTTTCCTGACGTTGATTTTCTATAGAGATGCCTTAAATATCCCGATGAACCCTTATGCTTCCTTCTCGTGAGGTACTTCGCTCGAACTTCTCGCAATTCTTCCCTTGAAAACGATGAGTCGCCGATGCGTCCTTCTAATCATTTATAATGTATATATTAGACACCCCCCCTCTATCCTTTACCCCTCGCGAGGCAGACAGGTCCGAAGGAGAAGGAAGTGACGTCGGATAACGAGAAGGATGAGAATGAAGAAAAAGTGCAACGACCGTACGACTCGTTCGATCGATCGTTTAGATACGTCATCGAGGTATCGATCTTATCGGATCCTTTTTTTAATATGCCGATTGATTTTTTTCGTCGATCAGATTTTTCTTTGGTTTTCCAAATTTTCGTATTTTTATTAATTTTCTCCTAATCGGGCCTCATCCAGTTTCCATCACGCGCCACGCTGTACACCTACTCGCGAACCGAGCTGTATACTTAACCTTTGCTCCTTGGGTGCGTGTTTTTGCTGCGGAGCGGCAAGCCGGCCACGGCCCCCGGCGGGTCGCTGCCCGGTAATTGCGATGAGATATGGCAGCCACTTCTCATTAAAATAGTTTAATATATATTTGTCAAGCTATCGCCGGGACGTATGTTCGGCCATTTGTTGGCCCTTTCGCCCGACGGGCAACGTGCTGCTTTATTTTTCGCGAATTCGGCATCCCGGCTAATGGCGACGGTTTATCTCGTTGTCACCAGGCCCGCCGTACGGACAGTCCCGGCGCAGGTCCCAGCGCCAGCTAGCCATCTAACCAGGGGAATCAGGAGGAACCACTTCCCACCTGGGTATCAGTTTCTCTTTGTTTCTTTTTTTCCCCGTGACACGATCCTATCGTGACAGTCACGGAAAGACCGATGTCGATCGCACTTTCCAAGAGTTCGCATTTCTCTGTATGTATACGTATAATATATCCTGCCACTCGGACTGGCTGAGAAATTGGAGACTTCTCGCTACATGCGGCCGAATCCACGTATGTACCGATATGTCTACCTTTCATCAGTGACTATCAGCGTCTGACTGATTGGTACTCAGACTTGGTAACTAGGGCCAGTTTGTTATTTTTTGGCACCCGCCCACGTGCCAATCGATCTCCTCGTCCCCAGGCTGCTTCCGCGTTCCGCCTGCAAATCCAGCTCAGCGAACGAGCGTGCGCCGGGACTCTTGTAGTTGCAGTCCTCGACACCAGGTTAAACCCGAGCGGGAGGTCGTCGATTAAGACAGCTGTCCGCTCCTCGTAGACAGAGCAGAGACCTTGTGGGTTCTTGTCCAAGAGTCCGTGATCTTGCTGGTGGACCGTCAGCAACGTCCTCGTTGATAATACCCGACCTGACCTCTGGTGTCGGTTCTTTCAATCGAATATGCGAAACTGCACTTGGTACTGTCAAACTGACAGCGTTCGTTACTGGCCTGTTCTGGGGCTTGCTTTTTTTTTCGCTAGGGCCCAAATCCTTTTTCTCAAGTACGTCGCTGTGGTACAGCCTCCCAGGCACGCAATGCATCCCATCGCGATTATATTAATCGTCTCGATTTATAATTTTGTCTAAACAGCGTTCTTATGCGCGTCTATAAACCCGATATCTCGGACCGTGAGGCCCCTAATAGCCGATAAATTTATAACCGGGCAAGTGGCGCACTTATCTGGTCCCGGTATCAGGCCCGGTTCTCCAGATCGCGCGATCGCGCACGATCGCACCTACGTGCGTGCAACCGAGCAACGAGGTGTCGCAATAACGACGCCGGCTGACGTTCTATTTTATGAGGATCCGGTGTCAGGCGTCGGTATGGCATAGATGGGTACGAGTGGAAATTCATTTGAGTAATTATCTCAATAATCATCTGATACTTTCTGTGCCCAAGTATCGGTACGAGGGTTTAGACTGATACCGATAAATGAATTCATTACGCTCTGAGGTCATTGACCTTGCCTCGTTCGTGCTACCGGAATACGCGGCATCCTTACTGCCAATTAAACTTGATTAAAGTTGACAATCGACAGCTCCATTGTATTGGGTAATTATCTGGATCAATCGGGTAGCGATCTTGGGAGTTTCTCGAGACAAAAAAAATTATCTCCGAACGTTCACGAAATCCCAAGTAGGTAGCCACTCTCCTTTCATGGACGATGCGATTCCAATGAGTTTAATTCGAGTTTAAACGGTTTTCGAGTAACCACTGCTACAGCGATCCGATGATCGGTTGCCGATCAGATGATCTCTTGCAGATCTCGAATAAAAAAATTCCGCCTGTATAATTACATACGACGATGATCCAAGGTGTCGCTGGATCAAACCAACAATCATAGTCAGTAATAATTAAGTGTGAAGCATTTGGAATCTCATGTAGGTATTTTCTAACTCTCATAATCGTCAATATCTTTCTCTCTCTCTCTCTCGCTCCCATCCTCCCCACTCTGAATGATGATGACTTATCTTAATAGATTCCTCGGCATTCAGGCATTCGGACGTTTCGGTATAATTTAACAGGCTCTCGACAATGTACCAATGTAGCTTTGGGATCGTCTTAATATTCTCTTAATTCAGGCCCCTGGACCCCATTAATGGCGTTAATCTACTCGACGCGCGAACACTGATTAACGACACTGGTCCATACAAAAAAGGACAGCATCCCACGAAGCACCGAAACACGGGAGGAGAATGAGTATATTCAGTATTCACAGGCAGGATAACGATTTCGGCTTTGGCACTCGTTCCCTAATACGGCCCATTCGGCTCAACCGGCTCATACGGCCGACTCTACTATATATATATTGTGACGTGATTTTTCGAATCACGGTCCCAAGGCGGCTGCGGTTACCGATACAGATAACGTTCTCGATTTCTGGTTCCCTTCAGGTCGCCAGCCTGCTCAGAAGCTACGCTCTCGGGTTGATTCGTACAGTTATGTCAAGGCTCTCGTAAGATTTCCTTATTGTTTAGTCGAGGTCGAGGTGCTCAAATCTGCTGTGGGGAGATAGTCTCGACGTACCGAGTTGCCCGGCAGAGGAGACGACCCGACGGAGACGTCTCCACGGACCGGCAGAAGCCCGGCTGAGATACCGGCGCCCCGCTGGAGATGGGCAAAGGGCTGTAGTGCGGGCGGAGAGAGTTTTGATACGGTTAAGGGCAGGAGAGGAACCTCCTGCCCGAGTTGA
>NW_014332832.1:259687-275755 GCF_000341935.2 Cephus cinctus
GCAAGTTCTCGATTCGTATAGTTCTCGCGTTGTTCTCGCGATATCCAGGCAATTCTTTGAATTCCTGTAAGTGTTCCGGAAGTGTAGTGCTGTGCTTGAGTGCAGTGCCCACCAGAGTGTCCTTTGGATGCAGTTCTCGGCCTCCACGGATTAGCTGCCCCAGCTCCGGTGAGTCTCCCAATTTATTAATTGGTGAAGGGATCTCGATAGATAGTTAAGATTCGTCCTGATACGTTCTCGGTTCGTCGCTCTCTGTCTCTCGCACTATTTGTCGGACTCTTACTCCGACCCTCTCTACCTCAAACCTAGCAGCCTGAGCGGCCGTGCATTTCCGTAACCGTCCGCTCCCGTTCGTGTATCCAGTTGCGTTTGCTGATTTTACGCGACCCCAAAAATCGACAGGATCCTTTAAGCTATCGCCCCGTCCGATAGGTTCCGTCAGAGCTCTCGTTCTTGGTGGAGTTGGGCCTGTTCCACCCCAACTCCCAGTTCATACCGGCTCGTCAGTTCCCGGTGAAAAAAGAATTGGCTGGCGCCCGCCTGGCTTGCGGATGCACCAACGACGGGTGGACGGCCGAAGGTAACGTAGGTTGGTTCTCGAAGATAGTCGTTCTCGTATGTTTTGCTATCGGTGTCGGGTCATAAGTTAAAGAATTACGTTACAATATATATATATAGATATATATATACACACACTCACTCCTGCGACTCTTCCGCGTTTCACAGAGACATTTGCATATCGCCAACCTGCCAGGAAGTTGGTAGCCCTGCCACATAAGAGACCCTCTCGGCATACTAGAGACCAAAGAGAAAGTTAACCCCTCTGTGTATTCTGGGTTATACGTCAGGAAGGCGTGAACATATGTCATGCGTGGATAAACGTAGGTGGTAGCTAATAATCAATAAAATCAATAGCTAGTAGATACCAGTACATACATATATATATAAATTTTCAAATTTTTTTCAAATAAAAAATTCATAATTTGGTACTTCGATATACGTCACGCGTATGAACATATGAGGATATCGGATCATGCAATGGGGCACACCTGAGCGAACTTACCTACAGTCTACGTACGAATGGCCGCCTCTTCTGGATGTATTAGCATAATTATTGGTTGTTCCCTATCAGTGCCGGGGGGCTCGCGTTTACCAATTTATGATTTCATCGACGTCCAGTACCGGTGCGCGCGCGCCACAGAGTGAGAGCGGAGGAGTGCGTATGAAAAGAGAAAGAGGGAGAGAGAGGGGGGCAGGACCCCATTGTATCGCTCGAGAGATCCTCGAAGGTCTCTTTTTTTTTTAACAGGAAGAATGTATATACGTGGGTATCAGAGCACGCGAGAGACGATCTCTATGATTTCTTTTATCGGAGCCCCGTCTTTTGCACGAGTACAATAACAATATTTAGCCTTTAATAAGTTACAGCGGCACGTAATTCGCGAGTTACTATGGAACGATGTTCTATGGGACTTCTTATTCCACTCAATCAAACGGGCCTAATCAAGCACCGTACTGTTCACTGGGTTTCTTAAGGATCTTCATGATACCTCTCTGAATGATCCGAGTTCATGACCCTTTTGGGTTATGGATGAGTATAGGTATATAGGTACGTGTACATGTCTGTTAAGTGAATTTTCAAGTTTCTCGCATGACCAAACCTATTGGACTCTTGGCGAATTCAGGGTAACAGCAGTAGGTAGAACTTTGAATGGGTCCGATCCATAAGGATGAAACTGATCGTCCTGTGGAAACTGGTACTTAAGTGGCAGGTGCTCAAGATTCCCCTCGATCCGCAAAAACCAGTCGAGCTGCATTTCGATCCGATTTCGATCCTCCGATTCTGACCTTCGTCCTGATAATTTTAACGTCCCAGGATGCAATCTGTATGCAAGTGTCTTATCGCGGGAGGACACGCGTGCGCGTGAGAAGACGAAGTGAAGGATCAAAGCCGAGGAGTCTGAGACAAATCGGAATGATAAAAAGGAATGATGCATGATGGGAGAGGAATAAGATCACGCAGCATCCTTATGTCTTTTACATTTACGGGATGAAGATCCAACCGAAGTGCCAATATAACTTGGATGCGTTCTCAATTACTGCAACGCCCGTTTTTCACTGGTGCTCCGAGGAAAATTAGTTCTAGTCGTAACCGCGAGAGCTTCTTGCGTCTGCCGACAATCGCTGGAGTTAATTAGGCGAGAGAGGCGAGGGATGTGAAAAGCGGCCGAGTGGGAGGGAGAAGGGTGGATTGGGTTTGCACGTGCGTGCGAGGAGGCTGATTGAAAGGGGGGGAAAAAAAAAAAGAAAAAAGTTCTTGGATTTCAATATGGCGCCGAGATAGTCATCCGGGAGGATGCTGCGCGATTACTCCTTGAGGAATTTGTAATAAGGATAGGTTATGTGGGAGATGAGAAAAGGGATTCTGGATGCTGGGGATAGTACGGTAAGTAGAGAAGGTATCCAAGCAACCAGCTATTATATATATATATAGTCTGGCTAACGTGTAACGCTCCGAGAGGAGGAGTAGGTCGGTACTGTGTGTGAAATATAGGTTGATATCGCGATAAATAATGAGGTGCCCTTCGTGGTGATGCCCCAGGCCTTTGCTACCGTGCTCCACGACGTGCAGCCTCTTCCCTTCCTCTTGGTATCCAGGTACCAGGACGGGAGATAAAAGCAGAATCTGGAAAACCTGAGGAATCGACGGTCAATTGATTTTTTTTTATTGATCTTACAAACAGCCATTTTGGATTTAAAAATTTCTTTCCCTTTAAATCAAGGTGGGTAGGATGCTGAGGATGTGGGTATAGCGATGAAGTCTGGACCAATGAAACTCGCCCACTACTATACGTATACTGGAGTCAGGCTATTCGGCCAATGTAATCGGTGGTACGTTTTAATAAAATAAAATAAAAATATCGAACCGAGTGCATAGAGACTTTCGAAGCATTAATCAAAATCTGCCAATAAATTTAATGGATCTCCAAGGAGACCGGACGACGCTCTCGCGCTCTCTCGCTATCTCGCCAAGGTGTCAAAGACACATCTACATCCTCCCTCTTCTCTCCAGCATCCCTCGGCTGGAATTCACGGTCCATTTAACTTCATATACCGGGTGTCGTGTTATTTGCTGTATCCAATAGCTATTTTTCATCTACTTCAAACACACTGCAATCTTTATTACAGCAAGACTGGCAAGGCCCAAATTTCCTTTGTTCAACAGAACATAATATTTCCTGATAAAATTTTTCTAAAATATAATAACGCGAATCGAGCTTGCACGTGGTCCGTGAAACGTACATAACCGCGCACCAGTGGACACCTGGGCTAAGTGCTCGCGCGGCGGTTCCTAAGAGAAAAATAAAAGAGGCCAGCGCGCCAAGGAAAATTAGCATAAGTGGGCCCTGCGCGAACTAAAACAAAACGTATGAGGATTCACGCACGGGGAGAAGATACTCTGTATACGTATAAACGCATATATGCACTGCATGAAAGAAAAGGATGTCGATAGCAACGAAAGAGACCCTTTAATACTTGATCCCGAGCTCAATCGCCGTCGGCGTCCAAATTTCGAATTCGACCTCAACCGTACCGCGCAGTAATGTAAAAGGGCCGTGGTATCGGTCCCATTGAATTTCCATTTAATTTCCCGCGGGAAATTCAAATTCGTAAGCGCGTTAACTCTATAAGGCTTAAGTTAATTTTTCTATGCACTGTCTATTTGTCGGA
Source organism: Cephus cinctus (assembly GCF_000341935.2). Classification (NCBI taxonomy): domain Eukaryota; kingdom Metazoa; phylum Arthropoda; class Insecta; order Hymenoptera; family Cephidae; genus Cephus; species Cephus cinctus. The sequence continues at coordinate 263,420 of NW_014332832.1, forward strand.
CACGGAACGCAGATAATTATCCGCGCCGCGTTCCAGGACACCTGCAGGACAGAATATTCTCTCTTGATCTCTTCGACTCTTTTACTCTATTTCTACATGCATTTCTCATTCCCCTTTATTCCCTATGAGATGTGGCAACCAGCGTGGTACCGGCCAGTATGGTTACGCCACTGCGCAAGGCTACGAAGGGCTATTAGGATTTGTACTTTCTTCCGTGACCATTTGTTCCTTTTTATCTCTAATATAAATGTTCGGGATGCCATTAGGCGCGTTCACACATGCCTCGCGCACGGTGTGAGTCTTCTTCCTTTCTTAGCTTGTATATCCTATACCGCATAGGTTATACCGTATGCCCTGGACCCTACCATAAAACACCTATCTATTTTATATTTTTATCGTTCTCTTATTCCCAAGAAAATCTTCGAGCTTTCTCTTCCCCTGGACCGACAATGATACTCGACGTCAGTTTTTAACACGTGGCTGATTTCTTTTAATTGACATTATTATTAGGAACATACGGGAGAATTTTCAATGCGACTACCTCGAATACGTTCTTACGTAATGTATTGTATGCTTCTCGATTTTAATTGTAAGGTACGGTTGGCTATTATCATACGTAGGTAGCACTGCGAGCTCATATAGACACGCGAGTACTAATGCATCGTGCTGGATTTATAGTTCCGCTTGGACGTCTATCGCACGGCAGGGTTGATTAGATTCATACATATATTTCACGCGTTTATAATTAACGCCCCGTAGAAGCAGATTGTGTATCAGCTGGTTGCGGTCAGAGTCTCCGATACGGTATAGTGCAGTGGGAGAGCCGAGCAGCTAATTTTTCAATCGACATAAAATTTGTCAATAAAATATGAAAATAAAAAAATTAATTAATAATCGACATAGCGATCGACAATTGTGGATATAAATAATTAATCTGTATAAGAATTCATATTTTCACAATCGAGCTGTTTCTCTCGGCATACCAAAGTAATCGTATACAGACTCGCACGAGTGATACGTGATAAGCTGATAACAGCGTGAAACGTGCCGTGCGGGAGAATAAGAAGGAATGAAATAAAGCAGGAAGGAGATATATCGTGTTAACGGAATTTACCTTTCTTCTTTCTTATTTCACTCATTCTCTCGGGCCTATCTCACGGTTGTTTAATCACGCTTTTCGGAAAAGGTAGTCACGATTCACGTTTTACGAAAGCGTCGTAGCCGCTGCGCTATCTTAATCTCACGGGCTGCGGAGGAGTCGCCGTTATCCGAAGCGCCTTCTAAACACTAAAACGTTTCAGCGGCAGGTTCCACGTTTGACCGGTTCATTTTGTTCGCGTTCTTCTTCTCTCTCTCTCTCTCTCTCTCTCTTGCTTATATCCCCATGGCACTCTTCTCGCTCCATTACGCAGCAACCACGTTATTGATGCCTCCATTCGTGTATCAGTGACGCCGAGTGAAATGACTAATGTCGCTATTAGTCGTCCGAAAGCTCGCGTCTCAATAGAACGAAGAAATATCGAATCATTAAAAAGTCCCACGTTTCTCACGTTTCGAATGCCGCCATTACGTTTCGTTTAATCACGATCACGGCCGATCAAGGTAAGGTCCCATTTCCGTAAGGCCCAACTGTATACTTGGGTAAATATCGACACCTGAAATTTCAAGATTCAGGGTCAGTCGAACCAAACTGACAGTGGGACCAGGTTGGGACCCCTCCTGGGTAACCCCACTTGGGCCTGATCCTGACGAGGGCGAGTGGCGCACGTCCACTATGAGTAAGATGGGGCAGAGGTACCAGGGCAGAGGGTACCGAAGAGCGAGGAGGGAGAAGTGAGATTGCCAGGAGTTACGAAGGCATTACTGCCAGGCTTCGTGGTCCGTGAAGAGGCGAAGCGGCCGAAGAGGCGAAGCTCCGAGGTGTCGAGCATCTTTATGCCCTGGTTGCTTGCTCGACCGATAGTCCCTAATGGGCCGCGACCACGCTCTTCATTCGATGCCTTGAAGCTTCACCCTTCGCCCTTCGACGCTTCGCGCCGGACTTCAATCCAGGTGGGAAAAAGCAGCTCAACATTTTCTTAGCCTGACAATGGAGAATAAACAACGAACGGCCCGGAGATTCACTCTGACGAACATAAAGGGGTGCGTCCTATTAGAGCTGAGGTGCTAAAGTATAAGGGGACCAAGTGGGAGCAAGTTGGGAATAATCGTTTCGGGCAATCTTGGAATAATTTCCTCGATTGGCACCGGCCGTGATTCCAAGGCATTTGCATAAACAGCACCTACCGGTAGGATAACTCTGGTCTCATTACGAAGACCTAGTGCACGGCCGCTCCTTCGTTCTCCTTCATCTTCCTTCGTCCCCCTTCGCTCTTCTTCATTCTCCCGTATACTCGTTCCCTTAAACTCTCGGATTCCAACCCCCTCCCCCCCCAGCCACCCTTCTGACCTATCCTTGTCGACCGCACGAGGAATTAACCTGAAAGAGACCCAAGATCAGACCCAATCGAGATCCTCTTCTCCCTGAAGATTCCACCCTGCAATCCAGCTGCCAGCCGTGGCAGTTGGTAGTGGGGAAGTAGGGGGGGATAGTCTGGCACGAGGGAACTGTTATCGGTGGGTAAGTGCCCTACCGTGTCGAGATAACGTCGACACCACCGAGGACAACATCATCCGCAAGGCGAATCCACACTCGGAGAAGCGAATGGGCCCGTAGGCCAGTAAGTCCCCAATTGTTATTGAGCTTTTCTAGGTCCAGATGAGATCAAAGAGGACACGTCCTTATTGATCTTGTATCGAAAGGGATGTCTGATCGGTGAGTGGTGAATGGTCCGAAGATTAAAGAAAAGCAGGAGAGGATCCGTTTGCGCCGGTGGCTTGAGGGCCACGCGCTTTCGACAACTCATTCGGAGTCATTCGGCCTGATTCGGAGTCATTCGGGCTGAAAAAGAGAAGCAGCTACGGGTCCACCTACTACCGATCCTCAAATCTCGCCTCTAGGTATTGCATCTACCTGTAGGTATACATAGACGCGTATATAGAGCTGGATACAGGGACCCAGGGTGTAAGAGTGGAGGAGCAAGTAGTAAGAGGATGGTAGAAGGGCCTTACGTCCGGCGGGCCCTCCCTATCAATGGGACCCATCGCTTTTCGTTCTCGCTGGACCTTGTCCCGTGTCGGTCATTATCGGCCCTCATTATATTGGAACCGATCAATCACCATACGTCCAAACCTCTTCTCTAACCTTCTACCTTCTAGGGCGAATAAGTAGGCGCCCCTCCGACGGGGATAACCGTGACAGAGGGGTGGTGACCAGGGGGAGCATCTTCGAGGAAATGAAATTCTCTTATTCTCACCAACGAAGACCCTGACAATGGGTCAGGGTACCAGGAAGCAATGGGTGGCACCCCTGTCAGATCATTCAGACCCCTGCCTGCTCCCCTTCGGGACGCTCTATTAGCAATTTTTCAAGCAATCGAAACGCTCGATAATTTTCCTGTCGGGAAAAGTTCCCCGGGCTAATGAGAAACCGTCATAGTTATTACCTACCGACTATGTATGTATATAATACGCGACACGGGATATATCGAATAATTCGAAGTAAGACCCCTGAATTTTTAAGCCGAATCTAAACTGGCTTATAGGGAACGGAGTCAAGATTGGACCCAGTCGAGTAAAAGGTAGAAAAGGTAAAAGAGGTGAAGAAAGAAAAAAGAGTAAAGAAAGCAAAGGTAGACGAGGCACGAGGGACCGTCCCGTATCTGCGCTCCTTTCTGCGCTCCGGCGTTATCTGCATAATTAGTTACTTCGGTACGTCGGGACGCCGGCAAGACGCAACAGAAGCGTCTCAATTCGTACACGCTCGAGAACCGCAGCAGTCAGCAGTGCCGCTAAACGCGTTGTAGATATTGCTACCGATCGGGTAATATTTCTTTTTCAAAGTTAAAAGGGAGTAAGGTGCCAACGAAAAATGCATATATATACATATAATACAGGTTTATATACGGAGAAAGAAGATCCAGTCCGAAGAGAAGGATCAAGAGAGGCGTCCTTTGTGCTATCGTCCATCTGCGCGTTTTAATTCAGAGGTTGCCAGCCGTACGGCTATACGGCCATCCGGCCATCTTAAGATACAGCGGAGCCAGAGAACTACGTAGTCTCGTGCTGTCTTGAATCTCAAAATGTCTTATACGTTCTGCGCACGCAGAGGCTTCACGGTTCCCTGCTTTCCTGGCTGCCCGGATCGGCCGCTCAACGCAAACCGTAAGACGAGCGTCCTGTGCTGAATTCCTTAGAGTTTTATTGTCGTCTACGGTTAGCGACGAAATTTTAATAAAAATACAAACCGCAAAAGGCTCCGGTGGATCAAAAAAATTGCACTGGGAATTACAAATGGCCATATAAGCTGCGCGATGAAGGGCAAAGCTCACTATGAGTGGATGATGAAGTGCAAAGGAGAATAAGATTGGACGTGCACAGTCAGAGGGGAGCTTGGCAAACGGTTTAATTGGCCAACTCGTCGAGGATCTTCAAAGTTAATTATTTATATATAATTGAAGAGTAGATGAAGATCGGGCCGATTGCGTATTTCGTCATCAATAAAATTCTCTGGGTCCACGTGGTATCGGGACTCATCTCTGAAAACATTTAAAGCTTTTGGTGGGAGTGGAGAGGATCTTTCTCCTCGCTCTCTCTCTCTCTTTAGACTCTCCGGCCCCACCGTACGAGCAAAGCCAGTCGCATTAATATCGTCGAGATGATGAATTGTGCCCGGTGGACTTTTATTTCGCAGAGGTCCCTCCCGCTACTCTGGACCCTCCATCTCGTCATCTCCGTCTCCCCTCCCCCCTCGGCATCCCCCACCCCCCTCCACGTAAACTCTCCGCTCTCTTATCGTACTCCAAGCACTCGAGTCTCGATTTTTCGAAGCAGGCGTTTTTTCATCTGTCTCTCGCCTATCGTCATTGCCGTTATTAAGCGTTAAATCCATGGGCACGTATCCCTCTCGTTGCCCCAGCATCCTATACGCTGATGGACCAAGGTGGTAGGAGGTGGACAAAAAAAAATGGAGACATCGGGGCGCTTGGAGTCGAAAAAAAATAACGTCCCGCAAGCATCCGGCATCGATCTTTGTCGGGTCCTCTACGCTATCGCACTATCGGGTCGCTTCGGCAACTGCGGTAAGACTCATCTGTCGTTAATTAAGTCGTTGTTCGTTGTACCAACTTGCCGCGTCTCCCTTTTCCCTTCTCATTTTTATTCGTCGGACCCACCGAGGACCGAACCGCCAGACTACGGAGACGCGACGCGACGCGACACACCGAACCAGGTGATTCGGCTAATGTAGGTATATATATATATATAGAGAGAGAGAGGCCCGGGATGAGGAGCCTAATCAGCGCGCTAATGCACCGATCCGTCATGTCATAACGACGCCCGGCATCGTCGAGATAAGACCAGGTCCTTACGGGCTGAGAAAAACATCACGGGCGTCGGAAGATTTTCGATGACTTTTCAAACCACCAATATAGGTGCGACGAAATTATTCTTGCAAACGAAGAGAATTTTCTACAAGATCAGAAGGAGCCTACATCTAGAACTCTTCGTAGTCTCCCGAAGACTCCAGGGAGTAACCGGGAGTATCGGGGATTAACCAGAAGAAATCTCTTCCGGAGACTCGACCGGCACCCACGTAGTTTGGCGTCTCGGCCCTCGGCCAGAAAGACGGCGAAGATGTTATCGGGGCACGGTACCCAGAATACCGAGTACAGGATACCACGGGCGTCCACGTATACCGCAGCAAGGGCGTTTTCCATATTTTAAGCCGAGCACCGAGTAGGCCGAGAGTCGGTTATGCTAAGGTGACCAAGTGAACGGAGAAAACGTTTTCTCCGACATATTTTGGCCTTTTATCTGGAGGCTATGGGCAGATACAAAATGTCAGTCGACGTTCTCATAGAAACGAATGGCCAGCCCCCTCTTGGGACAAGCTTAGACATTTACATGAGACGCGCAGTCGCCCGGGCAGCCCCTTTCGTGTATCGTCTAGCGCCAAAATGTCTACGACGCAGCATGAAATATGCATAGGACGCAGACATCCGGTAAAGAGCAAGGTCGCCCATGGGAACTCTTCCCCACGAAGGGCATCAGCCGTCCTGGATGAAGGATCCGACAGAATAGATCTTCAAGAAGAGGATTACGTACGATCCGTTCCGATCGAGTCTTCCCTATGGGCAATGAGACAGCAAGGTGGACGGGATCTCCTCGATCCCTTCTTATCACTTCCAAGCATTCCATCCAAGAAATACTTGAAAATCGGTATTAGCTACGTCAGGCTACCAGACTCGGTCCAGACAGCAATAACAATATTATTCTCTCGTAGATCGGTCCAGATCCGTCCTAGGAGTCCCAGCATCGTTTGGTCCACGGGGGTTGGACCATATACCGTGTACCGGTATGCGTGAGGTGTGCCCCTCAGACGGACCAGGATAAGACCGGCTTACAGATTGCCACGTTTACGGCCAATAAACTCGACTTCTTGTTGCCCGTTAACATGCCAGCCCTAGTTTTTCATCGATCTTCACCATCTTCCTCTTCGTCTCAGACTTCTTTGACGCCCCTTTGCGCCTCGAGAATTCAATCTCGTATAGTTCCTATAGCTAGTCGGTCCCACACGTGTTCCCCTTGCGCTTTCATCGATTCGACTGGCTGACCATGCGCGACTGTTATCTACTGCGCGGGAGGCCGCATACGCTTCTGTGCCGATTTCCGTCGTTCTTGCAGATTTCTCGCTGGACCAACCGAGGAAGCCTGGGAGAGGGGCGGGAGTGAAAAATTTGTATAACTTCGTTGGAATAGGGCCGTAGTAAAAGAATCTGGCACCCCTGTCACTTTTTAAAAACAGGTTTAAAAGATCGCCGATAAAGTCATTAAATTATCCGCAATGCTGTACGTTATTACATGGACATACCGCGATGCGAAATTGGTAGGTGGATACAAGACGGCTAATGCAAACATCTCCCACCGAGATCGAAAACCTTTCACTCGCCTGTACGCTTGCAAGAAATCTTCGCTTATATCCATAAACGTATGTATATGCATATGGAGCCAGTATTATTTCTTGGAGGGAGCAAGGGAGAGGGTTAGCATGCGTATCCGCCATGTCGATTGGGTGGGTGGTGTGCGTTTTGACGTTTGACTTTACGAGCCCTACCGGGGCCTGTGCCAGGACGTAGAGATTCAAGGAACGTACGGAATTAAGAATGTAGATTGCTATCTTCGGGGACTTACTCGTAACCATCGTGAGTCCCGGCTGATTCATGGATCAGCATTGGTTCCAGTCTAGGGGGTCCGGTAATGCTGGGCCTTAGAAAATTCCAGAAGCTCATCGACCTGGTCCAGATTTTTGAAATCTCTCAAAAAAATTTCGATACAAGGAAGATGAGATTTGGACGATTTCGGAAAAAAAAAATTTTTCTTCGTGGGTACTCAAAATGATCGGTCCAATAGTGGGATGCTGGGACCCCAGAGAATTTGTGATTGATAAGACTGTACGTACTCTATGTACTGTAGATCAGACAGCCATGGGTCTGATGTTCAGATCAGAGTATAAGACTAGGAGACTAGCACACGAAACCTGGCTGAATCAACGGCGTAGCTCAAGTCCCAAGTCTCATCTTACTCTCACGTGGGGCGGCGTAATGAACCAACATGACTTGCGGTTTACAGGGCCGTGTTCTTGCCTTATTGAAACCAGTGTCGCTCATCCTCCTGCCTAGGATCGACTGGGTCTTTGCCTTCGTGGTATTCAAGGCCCTGATACCACTCTCGTCACTCCTATACCGATCGGGCCCATTCCGGCAGAGTACCACGTTCCGAAGCGATATGCTTATCAGCGCCATTATTATAACACATTCTCCCAGGTTAAAATGCTACATTTTCTAAACGCCTCGGCCATTGTCGGCTTCGTCGATTCTTGAGCAACGGTTCCTTGATCCGACCTAGCGGTACCCGAAGGATCCAAACTAATCGTTCTCTACTGCCAATGGGAACCCCTTCTTTCATCCAGCATATATATATATATACATACCAAGGAGCCGCGACCCGCGAATGTCCTTAAGGATGACGCTGTAAAACGCACCGCGTAAAAACGACAAATTCCTCGGTAGCGATTGAATAGTGTCGACACCCGGGGGAAATCTCGAACATCTTACGTTGGTAATCCTGACTCTGTCGACATCATCCTCGTCTACGAGGACTCTGGACCGATTACCGTGCATACCGTTTTCCCAGTAGCAACTATTATTTTCGTCTGTATTATTCCTGAGATAAAATCATGGTCCAGCGCAGCATCCCCCACCTATCAGCCTCCCGCCGACATTTTTCCACTTCGTATATCTTGCTTCATTCTTTTATATTGATTAACCGAGAAATCGGGAGGACCGTTCACCGTTAGTCGTGAAACAGTTTCGCTCGGATCGAATCGCTTAAATAGATCTTTTGTTCGGGGTAGATCGTGCGATTGCTCCGCTAAAACATAGAAAGCCAGAATAAATCAAGTGCCTGTACTGTACGTATACCGGTCACGAGAATTTATATTTTTTTATTCAATTTTCTACGTAGTAGATTTTGGTTAGGATATTTTTTTTATCCTACCCCCTCCTTACTACGAATTTTCATTATTTTATTTTTCGACCTTATTTCCCGTAACCAAAGTGTATGTCGGATCTAGGTATATCGACTTGTATACATTGAAGGGAGACGATGAGACGCAAGACACTAGAAGAGGAACAAGGACGACAGTAATTTTCAAGATCGTAAGAAACAGCGCGAATAAAAAGTGAGGATAATCCTGTTGATGGATCACCCAATTTACGGGAAACTGTTTGCTCGGTCTGGCGAGGGGCCTTAAGGCCCCGGAGGCTTGGAGCGACTGTGAGAAGCCGAGTGCGTCGAGCGTGTTGAGCTAAAAGTAACGAAGAGGGGAAACAGTGAAATCGTGAACGCCGCTCAGATCCGCCGTGACACGCGTGACACGCGTACCCAGAGCTACGGGTTTTCGTGGAAGAACCGTGATTCAATCAGCGGCAAATAATTCACATTTTTATGCTGTTGAAAAGTAAAGACTCGAATGAAAGGTGTTGAGAGATACTATGAAGATTATTAAACCTATTGGATGCGTATAGGACTGTACTGACAATATATAGGTATACGAGCACGTGCATAACATATCAGCCTGTACGTATGACAGAAAGTGCGGAGTGGGGGAAATTTAGAAAAAACGTCCGGATATCGAATTACGATAACACAAAATGGCGGATATGGTTACCCCACTGCAAGAAAATATTGGCTACAGGTGCAAAAGTCATTTGGATGGTCCTGTCTGTCGGATCGAGAAAGAGGGGCCTGAGAGAGGAGCGTTACGGCCATTAAGGGGTCGAATTTGAATCGGAAAGGCATTAAAGATGTTTTATGGTCTCCCGCAGTGTGCGTTCGATATACGCGATGGCCTCTAGCCATATTTAATTATCGAATAAATAACATTAACGCGAAGTCGCGCGGTTGTAGTACACGCGGGTAAAGGCGCGTGGATTATTTTTTTGGAAATTTTACAAAATCATGAAAATCACGGATAATGTCGATAATGACCATTCGTATCGGACGGAGGGAGAGGGATAACGCGAGATGGCACAACGGATCGAAATATCTGTCCAAGTATTTTGATGGGAAGTCTCTTCGACGTGGCCGTCGAAGGAGCCTGTATAAATTAATTAGTAGATATGCCTGATACGATACGTGGGCCTCCCACTCTACGAGTCGGGCCTGTATCTGCCTTTGCATCTACCGGCTGGTGTATCGATGTATTATTGGCGTATGGCAATGAATCGATAATTCGATATTGAATAGTGGGTGAGGGCGGGGGGTTCAAATATAGGATCGTATAGGACTAATCCTCGACTGCAATGAGAATTCGAATGAGGATTGCGTCATGAGTCCCAAAAGCTCTATATATGTATATATAGACACACTCGGTATACAGCATTACCACGTGTGAGGTCCAATGGCTCTCTCTTCCTGTTATGGGTCCAGCCTGACTCTCTATTAACGCGCCATTCAATTACTAACTCTCGAATGATAAAGGGTTTATTGTGTCCCCTTGTTTGTGCCTCCCTCGAATCGATTTTCCGCCTCCGCGTGGTACCGAAGCGCGGATCTTTATTCCGCGCCGCCGGAATCCGAGGTGGTCCCAGAGTTTTGGGACTCGGGGTCCCAGGACCCCAAAGCGCTTCCCTTCTCTATGCACGGATGAACAAAGCGGTACCGGAATGGGACCGTTAAGGAAATTCCAGATTCGCGATGTAATTTTTTGGGCCTTAAGACCCACGGTGCGTCAACCTGATACGAAGGTCAAAGGTAATCCAAAGAGTGATTGGTATCCGGAGATGATACGCGTGCCGAGATAAGAGAGTACAATGTGAAGCCAGTGAAAAGAATGTTGCTAAGACGAAAATCAAGATGGCAGTTGGGCCCGTAGTACCTTCTATTACATACAGTATATAGCAATGGAGTCCAGGGCGGTCGTCTCCTGGTCGAAAGATTCCCGGCTCAGGGCGTGCATTAAATATGATATATGCTTATTGAATTTGTAAGTAAAACGGCCGGTGGAACGCGCACCGATGCACTCGGTAGTCCCCGTGAGGGAGATACAGGTAGGCAGGAGGTGGAAGAAGGTAGAACTGGGCCTGCGGTCGGGGGCCTCAGTCCCCGACTGCTCGGCATACGGGGAGACCGTAGTCGGAGAAGTACTGCCGTACGGTCTCCCCCCTCCTCGTCCTCCGGCGCCCCCCTATCTATCTCACTGGTAGCGCTGGTGGTAAAGCGTGCATAATTAGGAGGAATTCAACGCGGATTACCCTCGTATGGATCCCATCCAGTCATCCTGCTGCTGCCCTTCTTTGTCGAGCAACTAATTTATTTAATCATTCGAGCGCTGACCGCCAGGCGGCGTCTTTGCCGCCCGCGGCCCCTAAGTTGTTTAATCGTCCAAAGAGGCTGCACGGCTACGTTCCTCTCTCGCTGACTCGCAGCATCCCTGCCACGTTGCCTCCTCGCGTTCCCCCGAGCAAGCTCAAGAGGCCCGGAAGACGGTGCCAGCGGATCTAGAGGATCCTAGTCCTGACTCTCTCGCTCCGCCGGTACCCAGGTCGCCATTAGCCAATTAAACGGTCCTCGATCTTAGACAGTCACTCGTGGTCCATCGTATCGCCATGGCGAAGCTTCTAATTGGTTAGGTGCCAATCATATGATTTCCATGTCACTCCAGCCAGTCCTAATAAGAGCGAGTTCCTTCGCGCGATCCTATCTGATTGTCATCCTCCCCCTCCAGCACCACCTCCCTCCCTTCTGTTACTCTCCCACGTGACTATCTACAGATTACTCTCATACCAGCATCCTGTCCATCTCACGTCCCGCGAGTCCCAATATCATCGTCGAGGACTGGTCAATGATCAATAGCGAACGGTGAATGGTCCCTCGCGAATGAGGCCCCGATACGGCGGGGAGAGGGGTCGCCAGACGTGGCTCGCTCAGGTTCCGATCTACAGGATGTTTTGCTCAGGGGGATGGCGAACATCGAAACGGAATCCGGTTCGAGAACAAAACCATATATCCGCAAGTTGACAAATTGACTCTCGAGCGGGCCGACGTATTCGCGCGTACGTCACCACGCTTCTTTGCGATCGGCTATTCGCAAGGGGCTCTGAGGCAAATGAGAGAGGAGGAACGAGAGAGAGGTAGATAGGTATATATACGTGATGCCCCGTAGGGCCCAAAGGGACGCCGAGGGGAGAGGGGCACCCACCGAGCATGTGCCCGGCAAATTAAATACAACTTTGAGCCGAGGCTCTGCGGCGTTCCTGCCTGAATTATCGTTGACCTCCAACACGCTCTTACAAGGCACCATATCCTCCTGGGCCAGACCCAACTAAGGCCCCTTTACCTCGGAGCAGATCAGAGTGGGACTAGAGTGGGACCCAGGTCTCCCCGGTTCCCGCTCTACTCACCAACATTGTTACACCGCATAAATTAATACGAACCGCGGATTCTGTTACAGCGCCAACATGGGCCTGATGCCCTGTGCCGCGAGGTACGGTGGGCGGGACTTGTAGGATTCTTTATTGCTCTGGAATATTCAAATTTTTGGGCCCGGTATCCTTCTAGTACATTGGGCCCAGTTCACCGTTCCTTCTTACCTGCCTGTTTCGGACTTAGCCTACCGACTACGACTATTACCCCCTCTCACAATTGGTTTTTTTTTTTTTTTTTTTTTTTTTTTTT
>NW_014332832.1:275788-295540 GCF_000341935.2 Cephus cinctus
TGGTTTTTTTTTTTTTTTTTTTTTTTTTCTAAATAATCGTCACTCATTTTGGGACTTATTTTCTTCGGCCCGTTGAAAGCTACGTTCCTCAAGGCTCACGTGCCTGTAATCATGATCTGCGACGATACTCCTGCATCTCCTGTTAGGAGAGAGATGGCTGCCGTGTTGCACGAGCACTGGCAGGGTCAAAGGGCACTCTAGATATTTGCATAAGTAAATCGGCACAGCCGACTATCACGGTATCTATAGGAGCTGAGCCTATGGCAGGACTGGCGAGACTTCTCCCGTGCCACTAATCAATTTCTCGGGCGAAAGCGTGTCTTTGCGCAACCTCTAATTGGTAATTAAGCTTAACGTTTACGACGCTCGTGCTTCTACCCTCAGAATGCTATTTCTATCTTCAGCAGGGACAACCGAACCGGCCATTATGCACATTAAATGCCGAGTAATGCGACTATTACGTATTAGCTCCCTAGTCATTGTTCCTTCTTTTTTTTTTGGGTCTTACATACCATGATCTACACGTACCAGACACGAAGTGGCAATATCGTCTTTTTACAAGGCCCAAAGTGTAATTCCATTCCCAGCAGACGAGACTCGAGAGAATAAAAGCTACCGATCTTCAATTTTTTGGGCCTCACTCGCCTGGCCCGATCTCTTCTTTCCTAGCTGCAGCCTAATCCTAGGTAGATAAGACTTCATAATCGGATTGGTTCATCTCCTTTTCACCCGATTCATCCCATCAAAACAGACCGTCCCGATCGGACGTCTGGCACGCGGAGCCGAGTGCCTGGAAATGATCAGATCCACTGGGCACCTTTTTCAGGGCCAGTTGAAACCCAACGAAAAAGGAAGTACCCGGACGATTCCGTACGTGGTCCCCTGCTCACTATATGTATACATATACTATCCCCGGTACTCGGACCACTCTTCATCATCCTCAAGGAAGCGAAAGACCACGCGGAGGATGGGCGGTTCGCGATTCGCCTTCGCGATTTGCGGTACGAAAGAACAAGAACCGCGCCGGCCCGCGATACTATCCGAACATTATGGAATTCCCAGAAATACGAAAATCCCACGAAGAGGCCCCGTGTCCTCCTGGACCATCATCTCTCTCAGCCTCCTCCAGCAGGGAGGTCGACCTGATACGTGTCCCGTACGTGAAATATCCTCAGTCTGCCTCACCGTCTGACTGGTCAGCTAGCTGGCTGACTGGCTGACTGGGGGGACTGGCTGGCAGCCGGTGATATATCGCGCGCATAAGAGATGTAGTCAGATCACGGTTCTCTTCATGACGCTGCTCCTACACCGGCGAACAAGCTCTTTCCTACGATAAATCCTTGCGGAATGTAAAGCCACGAGCATATCGGCTCGACGGACGACAACCGTGAAGTTAAAAAGCATCGTGGTTCGGTAAGGTTCAGAACTTTCAGTTCGTTCGATCCCATAAACTTTTTATCCTATTCTCGGCCTGCCACTTTCTGATCCCTTTACTTTTACTCTCCATTCTCCCGGCTCTCTTGCTCCAACGGAACGAGCCACAGCTGCTGCCATATACTTCCTCCACTAATTGCCCTTAAACTCTTGTTACGGCTACGTTTCACGCAGCCTCCAGATAAAACGCCGTTCGTCCCCCCTTTACATCTAATAATCATTCCGCCAATTCCCAATGCGGATATCGCATTTTAATCCAATTCCAGTACCGCAGGTACGGGAACTCACGCATCTTATATTTTTACCAACAACTAGAAATGCACCGAGCGACTTTCACCCGTTCGAATCCAATGGAAGAATTTCTCACCGATTCTCCCGGCGCGATTTCAATCCCCATAAGCAGCCATAGGGAAGCAGGCCAGGTACTCTGAATGTTATCACGCGCGGCGCGTATGGTACGTAAATCTGCATAACGAAGTATATCGGAAGTGAAATAAGTCGAAAGAGAGATTGACGCGATCGATAGTCGCACTTTCGATTTCCCCAGAATCGAATTAACTCTCCCGTGTGCTACGTTAATCGCGATTGGTATACCGATCGAAAGATCCAAATAGCCGATTTCACTTTGAAAATTCATCGAGAAATTCTGTACTGGTGAATTGAACGAAATTTGAAGAAAAAAATTAAAGGTGGGTATAAATCCCTAGATTGATATATCCCTATACACCCAGGAAATCCAGTCTTGGATTCTTCCTCGGAAACGTAAATGTACACCCTGGTATACCCCACCACCCCGTACTGGTATACCACTACCAACCACCACCTACTATACCAGTACTACTACTATTTACTTCCTACTCCTAACGGAGGAAGGAGCTCCGTGCAATAAGAACTCCGCGAGACTATCCTTCGTTCCGTAATCCAGCACCGTAGGCGGTACCACGTATACAGTTGGCACACCTGTTTACGTGTGGTTCGCGGGACCCCCGGTACATTTACGATTAGAGGTAATAAGTGCACGATACTGTGCGCAGGTATACGGAGTAAATAGGCACGGTACTACCAACCTTATACAGTATACGGTAAAACATATTCGAGGAGGCGTAATGATTTATCCTAGGGACATTGGATGGTATTAAGAATGGCAGCACTGCGCGTCGACTAGTCAAAGAGCTCAAATGGCAGGAGCTGCGGGAGCAGCCAGCATATACACAGGATCGGTCCTGGTGCCGATCCTCGATCGCGATAGGGATATAACGGGAGTACTGTGTAACCTGGAGATATCGGCCGACGCGCACGTACCTCGTGTAATTGCGAGTTGGTGAAAAAGTCCCTAGCTAGGGGGATATAAGGTTGCAATGGGATCAGCGTGGCCCGGTGTGACCGGAGCATTACGCTCCTCGTGTTACCCCTTAATATTCCTGAGCGAAGTCTCTGGTACGGATTGAAATTCAAAATTTTTTATCTTTTTCTCTCCGCTGGGTTCAAAAGATATGCCCGTCGAATATTATCGATTTCGTAGACAAACAGATAACGATGCTGCCGATGTAAAGTCGCCCAGTTGAAAGTGGAAAGTGTATGACGTGCGTGAGGGGTATCTCCGTACTTGATGTCTCTCTCGTTTCTCTTTCTCGCTGCTGGGAATCCGATACCGAGTTAGCGATACGGAACGGGATCTAAAAGAGCAACGACACGACCCACTGGACGTTTACATTATGGAAACAGGTCCAATCAATTAAGTAACATTGTAATTTGGATGCAAACTGCCTCAAGACGTCTTGACGCACGGCTCGATTTCATCTGGCCGTGTCGGCCCGTTTCATTAGGCATCGTTCAGGCACGCCAGATAGATACGAGGATACTACTTTGGCTTATATACACATATCCCCTCTAATTTCGAATTGCTATTTATTTAATTACATCTATTTCTACCCGGACTAATGAGTCGAAGACACGATGGGAGCTCCTTTACGTGCACTTGTGAACGGGACTTAACCCTGTACACTAAACCTGACATGCTCTTTCCAGGTTCACTGGCTGGACTATCTATGACTCTTTCGGTCTAAGCATATATATATATACAGTCACGCAGAGACCCGTGAGTCTTCCTGGCGGCTTTCTGAGCGCCGATCTTAATCTGCTACGCAAGGAATTCGAGAACGTCGCCGGTACAGCACAAACCCTTCACCCTCGAGATTCCAGGAGTAGCTTGTGGGGCTCGTGCGTAGGATGCGTAACGCGCGCTGCGTAATACCCGCTGCGCGATACGAAGCGGAGCTAACAGGAGGGCAGAGGAGGAAGAAGGTCGCTGTATGGCAGCGGAACCGACCCGGTGCAGGACCCGTCGGGGAACAGTCGGTCACGCAAAATGATCCTCCTCGGGATAAAGCCGCACACGCATAGCGGGACGATTGCGATGCGAAGCCCATGAGTAATAGTAATAGCTTTTAAATTGTCTCTCGCTTTAATGGCAAATAATATTCAACTGAATTTTTCCAAGGTGATTTCTCATTTGTTCCTGAGACCGTCTCCCCTCCGTACCAACTGTCCGCCAGCTTCGCGGAGCTTTTCTTCTGCTATTGAAATATCGGCTACGCGTCCGATCTCTGTACCTTGTACTTTATACTGTAATCTGCAGGACGTAACTTTTGAACGTTGCTCAATGGATTCTTACAGCTGATTAATGAGGAATCGAGACGGCCGATGATCCATCTGTCAATCAAGGAGATCTTGTGGGGTTTTGACTGTCTTGGATTTTAGGTTATGTCTTATTTTATTTCTACCGGTTCAGTTGGAGGGGGGGGGGCAGGTTTTTTATTCATCCTGTTCCCGTCACCATTTCCACAGATATTGTCGCGCGCGACAATCTCTCATGCGAGCCGAGCATTAGGCCGCATTAACCGGCAGCCGACATTACGCGAAACGTTTCTTGCCCGATGCTCGTCGCCCTTCGTTTCTTGCGAGCATCAGAGGACCCCAGTTGCCCACACCGGGTTACCATGTTCGCGCACCTATTCGCACCAGGAGTCCGTCTGACTCGCTCGTGCATTACAGATTAACGGATGATATAAATAGATGAGGTGTAACCATACCGGGAGGAGGTCTCCTTCGAGGGAGAAAAAAGGGATCCAGTGACGTCACTGGTAACGAACTCTCAAACCTAACCGCAGTCACTCTTCCAATGAACCCAACCCAAACGATCGCTGCTTGGTTCTGGGGATTTTTTCGGGTCAGGTTATGCATCGTGGGACGCGCTCGCGTGGGCAGTACTCATTGTTTTACTCGGAGTACCTATACCGACGGGGTATAAATATTCAGCAATTCTGGTGGTGATGTTAACTTTGTTTAAAAAAAAAAAAAAAAAAAATCAACCGCAGAGACGATTCTACGGGGGAAAAAAAAAAAAAAAATCTTGTTATTGGGACTCATGGCTGATACTGCTGCCCAACGTGGACAGTGCCCTCTGCCGTCTGGAACCCACCTTCGAGAATCGATTTACGAAAGGCTACAAGTATCGATCAAGCATAAAACTGTGCCAAATCATGTCGTATCCAATGAGTGTCAAGATGACTGGTACGGGTGGGTAGATCAGGGTCCGAAGTGAGGATCTGTGAAAATGTCGAATGGACTTAATACGAAGATCCCGGCGGTGGATGGGGACAGGTGCCGAATGGACCAGGCAAACAAAACCCAAGGCCCTGTTGAACTCCCGCGGCGAATAACGCTAAAAAATGACCCGCGCTCTGAACCCTTCCATTGAACCAGCGAAAGTAACAAGAACGCGGCACCGGCGGCACGTACGATCGAACGTATGTACTTTTGGATGGGCCCCGGACGAGGCGGTCCGGAGAAGGGCCTTATTCACAAAGAGGTCGCTGTTAGGCGACCGGTTCGCGGGGCCCTTAATGACTCGTAATCACGGAATGCGATGATGTCCTTGAATTATGACGCTCCTTCGGCCGCAGGCAACACTGATACCACTGGACCCCTACCCTCTTACGCAACAGGGCACGTGACCGGACTCTTCCTTAAATCCAGATTCTCTCTTTTTCTCTCCCCGTTGGTGCTTCCCATTTAGATCTTTATTCCTTTTAAATTTTTTTACGTCTCTCTCTCTCCTCTCTTATTGTAAGAGGACCTCCTTCCTGTCACCCTTGTGGTCTCCTTATACCTGGGACTTATTACCTGACGCGTGACTGCTAATGGTTCACCATTCGTGGACCGAGTATCTTATCGCGGTAACGCCATCTTTAATATTGACAATGCATAAGAGAAGGAATAAGACACGGTGGCTAGAACTGTTTTTATGGGTCGTGAGCCATTTTCTAAAGAATATATATCCCGTTTGTGGGCATTAAATGGAGGCGGTTCGGCTCTCGCGCTGGAATTCCAGGAGATATGACTTTCAAATGCAGCCTCTCTTTCGGTCCAGTGGCGATACGGTGCAAGAATGGAATACAGAGTCCGTGCATCTGCGAGAGAAAAGTTATGGATAAGCGTGAATATAGGCGTGGATGAAGCTCCGAGGAACAGCGAGGAAGGCGAAGAATGTCAGAGAAGGCGTCTACGATCCCATTGCCGCTTTCATGGAAACGGGGGCCCGAGCACGTAAGAGGCTACCAGCATCTCGCATTACTTATGTGAGAATCATTCAAACGAGCTGATGCTCTCAAAGGTTCATCGACTTTCATGAGCTTCCGACATGCCCGGCCCACTCGGTTCCCATTCCGCCCGAAGTGCAACCCTTCCCCGCTGACAGAGCCAGAGGGCCCTACCCGAGCCAACCCGGTCCAACCAGAGGGAGCAACCCTGACAGTCGGAGCTCGACTCCTGGAGATCCGAAGGATCTCCTGTCAGGTCTCACCGGTTCTACCTGGATGCTGAACAGTGGGGCGCGCTGTGTATAACCTGAAACGTGGGGCGTGCGTGCCGAGGCCACGTGTGTGTACGGAAAACATCGTCGGGCCCAACTCTATCCGGTGCAGGATGGCACACGGTGTGGGATGCACGGCCCAAGATGCAGGGGCCCGACCGTAAATACGCTGGAATGCAGACGGTGCGGGCTGCCAGTGGAAGGAAGGCCCCTTTGGCTACGGGGGACCGAAAGCAACGCAACTAGATTTCTTATTCCGAATGAGTCCCCGTATAAGGCCTATGAAGCCAGGGGTAGTTTTCGCCTAGGTAAACAAACGAAAAAACTTTATACCCTTTTTTTGCGTACAACAACAACGATCCGCGAAGAACCGTTTCCTTGATTAACAACCTCGCACTTTTGGGTCCTACCCTGACTCCAAGTCCCCAAAAGCCCGAAAGGTAGTACCCTCTGTCACGGGTTTCGAAGGAACGAAGGGAGCCTTCCCTTGGGGTTGGGGCGTTTAACATAAATATTAGTCGAAAATATTTCGACGACCGCCCCCGGCTGATGCTCGCTCGCTGACACGACGGTAATTGAAAGGCCCGCTGGATCTCTTTTGCGATTCGGCTCTTTCCGAGGATATGATAGGGCCCACACGGGACGATACCCACCTATATAACAGTACATTCACATCTATATCTATACTAACCGTACCTAAAGGAGGAAGATATTCAGGACCACCTTAACCACTATACCCGGCAGTGCTTTACGACCTCAGGGACATTACGACATTACGACTGGCAAACGCAAACACGGCACTCCGCCGCTAAATGGCCACCTAGCTACCGTTGACCAGCATACCGTACAGCCTCTCTCTACACATGGACCAACGGATCAGACGGAATCTAGTCGAGTAAGGCTATACCCAGCTCACGGCTCTACCATTCCCTGCAGTCGGCTCCAGGACTAACGGATACTCTACGGTCCATCTTAGAAAGCCAAGAAGCAAAATTCGTATTACCTCCGTACTGCAGTAACAGTTCCTACCAGTATCGATACCACCATCGCTATCAATACTACCGGTACCGGGAGTGATACTGCCATGAAGTACCAAGAGCATGGTACAGGAAGAGAATGAAGAGGATCTCCACCATAGGTCCCATCCGCTACAGCGTCACTCGTATGCTATATATAAAACGATAAGAACCTCCCGGGACATTAAATACCAAAAGTCTCGCGAAGGCTAAGGCTCGGGAGCGATGGCGCAGGATCGCAATCAATTCGGAAAGTTATGACCAGCCGTAACGCGAGATCCAAGACCTGAGACCTGAGAAGTGAGACCCAAGACCCGAGGCGCTTGCTCCCTTATTGTTAAACACCGTAATCCCATGCCTGGCACATATATATGAAACATCAGCCACTGTTTTCATAGCCATTGCAGTCACTGGGTCGGCCATTTTTATTTTCACTTGGTAAAATATTATGGGGTTCCAAGCTATAAAATTTTTGATCCGTTAGCTTGTTTAAGCTTGCACGAATACCTCGACTACTTTTTTTTCCTCTTTATTTTGACTAGTTTCCTTGGACAGCTACAGTTCCTAACGGTACGTGCTTTGCGCCTTGTTCTTAAGCAACTTACCGGGTCGAGTATTAGTCTTGCCCTACTGTCAGTGGAAATTACGACTGCTGGCCGTTAGGCCCATCCAGTTGTAAACGTACAGCGTACCCCGTGCGTATGCCAAGATTGGCAGCGTGTCTTTGGATACGGAGACCAATGGTAGTTGGCACGCGTACTTCTTACCTCGTTACGTTTTCCAATCCGAGAGACAGCATTACGTCATTACCAGCATTAGATATCGAATGGTATTTCTATATCCTCACCTGCAACAGAAAAGAAAAGATTTCGCGTGAGGAATCATGTCTCGGGAAAGTTTCAATTACCCGTGGTAGCAAATGTCCATTGGATAAGGCCCCGTAATGGTAAGCAGTCGTACGGGGTCCATAAGCCGGGAGCGATTATTCCCTCGGTCAGATAGCGAATGTAACGCGTGGAGAGTAGAGTCGTCGACAGCTCGTAAAAGGTCTAGTAAAGTCTGGTTATTCGAAACTTAGGACGTCGGGACGCGTCTTTATCCCTAAGAAGTACTTGGGTAAATTCAGAATTGACCGTTATCATAAATTATCCATTATTCTTATGACGTCCAAAATTCTAAGCTCTTATGTCATTTTATTAATATATTAAACATCTAGAGAAACGTCACTCTCAACAAGGTTGTTTGCAGGCTGTAGGAGTCGCTTGAGAGTGAAAGATAATACGTATAAAATCGTATATACAGACATATGCCAGTATGTGAAAGAGGATCAGGAACCCGTTCGTATAGCATCAGGCCCAACGGTGCACCCCCCGTTGGGCATTATTACACATTTAACTAATTTCCTTGTCTCGTAAAGTAGAGGGAAGACAGTCCGCGGCCGCAGCGGCCGTGCCGCGCCGGGGCCGCAATACAAAGTGGCTGCCAGACTGAGCATTTAGTTTAGTTTAGCAAGAGATTCACGAAGTCTCACCCAGCAAGCTTAATTCTCCGCGAACGAGCATTAATTGTACGAGACGGACAGCTGCTCGTGTAATAGAAATAAATTGCAATGATATTTAAAAAAAAACATTAGAATTAGTAAGAAAACAAAAAATATAGTTAAAATCAGTGAGATAATTGTCAGTGGGGACAAGTGGATGCATTCAAAGACGTCGTGACGCCCAGCGTCCCTAGGATGCAGTTGGATTAAGTCCTGGCATCAAACGCGGAACGAATCTATCACTCCCGGCTATCTCACGATAATCTCATTGTCGTGTTCGAGCCTTACAACATTATTAGGGATGGTATAGAAAAACAAATATGAAACCGCTTCTCACGTTTCACGCGACGCAACGCGGCGGCGCTGCGGTCGAGTTCGAGGGGACCGAGAATGTTCTGCGTTGAGCGTTCAGTCTTTTGCTGTTCGGCCACGCTCAACGTACACACGTACACGTATATATTTCTTACTTTCCTTCGACCCTTTTACCTCTGCCAACCACTTCTCTCTCCTCGAGATAGTCAGATAGGGATGCACGCATGCCAGAAGAACGAGATGTACAAGCGGAAAGAGATACGTGGGGCTCACGCGGTCTCAGCAAGAGTCTTGACGATCAACCAGACGCACCCTTCCTCGGGACAAATGATACCGGTCACCCGGGGGGACTAGATACTAGAAAGTTGACTCTCGAAATAGTCCGAATCTTCTTTGATTGGAAGGATCGATAAATCGGTTTAATTTAGAAGGATTCGCTGGAACGGGATATCTATTGAGGACTCGCTGCGTCCTTATGATTACGTAGCGAAGATCGGAGGTTATGGGTGTATATATGTATATAGGCAAGTTCATCTAGGTATAAGGATGCAGTGTTACGATAAGACAGGTAATGATGATTGCTTCGGGGAAGTCCTTTGAAAAATGTTTATGTATATAGGTATACTGTATGTCACGTATGGGTATACCTGTATAGTGTGTGTAACGCCTGTAGGAGCTTCGTAAGCAATGCTCATGCGCGAAGACTCATTGCTTAAGGGGGCAGTCTCTTTGTTTGATCCTGATACGTTCTCAAAGTGATAATTTTGAGGTTTCTTGTAGACTGATTATCGACTCCAGTTGCCACATCGTAGGCCAAATTGCTATGAAACATGCGACGGTAAATTGCGAGTCCTGCTCGGTTCACTTTATGTTGTTATTAAATATGGCGACCGGATGAAAAAGAGAAGGTGGGGGGTGAGAGATATCGTTTTTTAAGTGTATTTAGAGAATTTGGATTTTACGAAACGTATATAAACGTCGATTCGTGTGATCACGCATGAAATCGATTAGGAACCTGCTTAAGGCCCAAAACTTAATCTACGTGGGTAACGTGGGTATAGGTGGGAATAAATGTAATGACGAGTTTTTCAAGCTGGTTGAAAACAGAATGATCGGTTGCAGATCGAAAGGAAAAGTCAGGTATGATTAATTGGATTGAATGGGACGGCTAGAAAGAAATAACTGGTATGTGCTGATCATAATTCGTGATAACTCATTTGCAAGTATAATATGTGATACTGCTGTAATGGAGATTCGAAGTATCATTGAAATTGACAGTTAGAAAATAAATAATAAATAATCGATAATCAATTGACCGATAGATTTTATTAGGAGCGAATATAAGTTTGCATTTGATAATTGATATTTACGTAGTTGAGAAATTTTCGTGCGATTTATTAGAGGCGAGAAAGTAAAGAGTTAATGAAAAAAAAGAAAGGAGCGAAGAAAGAAAAGATACGAAGGACAAAGAAACAAAAAATGGTTGTATAGTAAGATACTGAGAAATAATGATAATTACGTCAATATCTACCCTCCTATCATTAACGTTCTCTGTGACTGCAATTCGCTCGGTAATTTCGAGTAATAATTGCGTGGCAAAAAAATAAGGCCCAGCTAATGAGGGTACGCTACAGTAACGTCGAAGGGTACCCAAACGCGTAGACGATCATTGAATAAAAGAGGCCTAAGATGGTGTCACTAAAATTCCCCTACGGTAATCCAGAGTCTAGTAACATTTTTCAAGAGTCAGGTCCGCCATTACGCGACAGTACGAAAATACGATAACACGACGATAACGAGACGGCTGCTTCCTTTATTTTACAGGGACTTACATGTTGCCATTCCCAGGAATAAATAACGTTCAAGAAAAGTGCTCGACGTCATGACGCCTCGAGGTACGTTCGAAACGCTCAAGGTTTTACCCACGTGGCTAAAAGGAAATACTAACGTAAGAGCAGTAGACAAATGAGCATGGCGTTCTACATAGATCCCTTCGCGAAGATTGGATCGAGTTTCTCGCGTTAGGGATAAGTTGGGAAGCCAGAGATGGGACAGTAGGTATATATGTATATACACCATGCAGTATATACCCCGTTAAGCCATATACCTCCAGCTAGCTGGATGGCTAACTTCAAGTGAAACTAGTAGCCTTTAAACTGGCGTTTGAATATGCCCCATTATACCCGGTAACAAATCGACGGGCGAGGACATCCCCTCTCTGGCACCATAAGAACCCTTTAACGTTTCAAGCGGGTACCACGGCTCAAATCAATATACGAATCTGTAGTAGACAAGTATACAGAGTGTATTACAGAAAATATATAAGGTCATATCTGAACCGGATGTACTGGTTTCCGGATGTTGGCCGTATTTCAAAATGTTTTGAATGCTAAAAAAGAATGTAAAAAATATAAATCATGTAACCTGAGCCAGCATCGTGGAACCCGGAGCTAACTAGGTAGAAACGTTAGTTCTACCCGGCGCCCCGTTACTTCGGCATTAAAAAAGTCTGATAGTGCGAGAGACCATGATTACTCAGGATTACGATTAGCAGAAGGAGACAACCCTGTAGATTTCCTAGTCCTGGTGGCAGTAAGTAACGTGAATGCAGCGCATCAAGGATGCAGCCCCGCTAACGGAATGGAATGAGGAAGAACGGAACGACCTGAACTGGAGGAACGAAGAGGAGTGGGATAGGGAACGAGTAGAAAAGGCGAAGAGGACGGAAGGGTAGGAAAGGAACACAGACAGAAGCTAAGGTTGGGTCTAGCGTGAGCTGAGCATGGTCTGGCTGAGCTTGCACAGCGCTGCATTGGTCGATCGCGCTACTGCGAATGTCTGGTGCATGCAAATGAGACAACCTACGGCCAGTTAACCAGTACCACCAGAGAAGAGCCAGGAGCAAGATCGATCCTTGATCCTTGGATGAATCCTCTCGTGGACCTAGAGGTAGATGGCGGATAGGAGTAGGTCAAGAGAAATGGACTTGTATACCAGGTATTATAAGAGACCTTGAAGAAATGAATACTGCTAATGAGGTGCCTTGTCTGGCTAATTGTAAATGGCTGATGTATGGTCGTAGCTTAATGTTACATACCGTGTGTGTAATAAGTACGTTATGTGTTATGAAATGGAGTATAGGAGGAAGTGGCTAAGGATAACTAAGATCCCTCCTCCTTGGGGCTCGGGTGGCAGTTTATGGGCTCATGAATGAAACATAGGCTTAACCGTATTCTCAATCGAGCGATCGTGGTGTTGCTACGGTACCATAATGCAAAGCTACGATCGCGAAAAAATCTTGGGGATAAATGAAATTAACCGTGCTTGCGATTTCTTCACTTCTTTTTTTTCGCTTCGATATTGGATCTGAGATAGCGGATCAGATCGGACATGGTACAAGTCCGGGAGACATGGCGCCTTTATTCGTAGATTGAAAAAGATTCCCAAAGACCAAAGCCCGTAATTCCAAGAGACGCCAGGCGTCGGGTAGCAAGTGGGCATAGCGTAACGTCATTGCGATATCGTACGGGACCTTCTCGACCCTTAGATTCCTACTAGAAGATGACGACCTCCACAGGGAATATCTTCTTTTTGGCTCTGACCGTATGAACGTCCTGAAGAAGGTGTAGGAGCCCGAGAGGCCATTTAACCGGTTAACACGGGTCAAGTGGCAATAACATAGGCAAATAATAAAAAAGAGAGTGACGCCTGGACCCGAGATGCTCATCTTGGTCCAGCGCTGCAGCATACAGGCGCTAAGAGTTCTAGAAGCGCGATAAACCAAGGAAGAGAGGACTCGGAGTGTGACGTCATCTTACGCAATATGAGTGGGCGTCGAATATTTCTCCGACCCGTCGAAATAGTTGGTAACACTGGTATCTTTTTGTCATTCTCTTAGGTTTATTTTTCTTTTCTTTACGCAACCCTGCAGGCAACTTTAGTCCTCTGGGATGCTGGAATCTCTGGAAAGATCAAAGTGAGAATTCGAGGTAGACGATCCGGAGACGAAATGATGGTCCAGGTCCATCGGTCCTGGTGTCATGGATGATGGCGATTCGGCTCCGTCGCGTCGGGACGCGCAATGTATAATCGAAGAAGGGCCTGAGGCTCTCGGGGAAGGCAGGATCCACGGGGCCCGATGATTGGCCTGATTTAATAAGCATATCGTGAAACTCTATGATTACGTATTGCGAAGCGTCGAGCTACGGAGGAGACGGAGGGCACGGGGTCTTTATTTCCAATTGGCCACAGCATCCTCCCTCTTAATTGGGCAGCTCGCTCCCTCGTACGAACTGCGAGTCCCCAGGACTCCTGGACTCCTCGACTGGTAAGACTCGTAAGAGTAACTCCATCGAATCCTATATATATATAATACATATAAGTATACTCGAGTACACGGGAATTATTTTTAATAAGGACGACGATTACCTACTCCGCCAAGTAGGTACAGGCAGCCTATCTCCTCCCAAGAGTACCCGTATCAAAAGCCAAGGAGGCCTTCCTTAACGAACCCTAGGAAGGAAAGAAAGAGTTCCTGTGCAATCAGGACGCTAGCCAGGCGCAACTTACCAAGGCAATTAAACCGCTAATCAAGCCCATCCTTACGAATAAGAGTCAATCACTCGCGTGAAAAAGATACGAATAAACGCACTACCCTTGCCGGACTCTTCGGGGTCGCTCTATAATCATAATTTACCCGTAATTACATTTATGACCCACTTTGCCCTCGTAAATTGTCCTTCTCCCCCACCCGGAGGGGGGGGGTAGGAGGGAGGCTCCTGAAGAAGCATGACGACTTGCTCGATAATGGAGGTGAAATATTTTCAGTTACTACCTCTAGCATCATTCACAGATCCTCAGCCGACCTCTGACCTCGTCCTGGTAGATCGCGAGGAGTCACGAGGTCCTTTCTATGCGGGACCAGCCAGTGACTTGGGCATTCAGGCCCAACTTCACGTCCCTCTCGGAACCGAACGCGAATTCGTCGAAGAGTCCTGCCGGAAACGACGCGCGTTTGGTGAACCTTTGAGGGAGGAGTGGTGGACGCATTCCTCTAGCGATGAAACGCGGCCCCATTGGCTCCCGGTACGCGGAGCGTCACACCGGTTGGCCGCCTTAATAACATGGTACGGCAACCGATGGGCCTCACGGGCCCATGAGCCATGAGCCATGAGCCAAGCCAGTCTGACTACCGCCGGTACCAACCTCCTACTCTGCTTTGCCACGGCCTTCCCTATCCATCTCTTTCACTCTCTCTCTCTCTCTCCATCTTGTACGTACTTCTATCCCTATCTCCCCTCTTCCTTTACTTCATGCATTCACGCATGTATACGTAACACACTGTTAAGATAGACACAGTTCGTGTCATGGTCTAGAAAAACAATCCCAAAAATCCATGCACGCGTCTTGGGTCCTATAGTCCCTGTCTTTTCATGACAAAAAATCACTCTGGGCCTGAGGAGGAAAAAAGAGCTTCTTCCTCGACGGACTGGATAATGCATAGCTATTCCGAAACAATGAGGCTATGCTCGAACGCACTCGAGAGTAGAGAGAGAGAGAGAAGGAAAGAGAAGATGCTGCGGAAGAGAGAAAGAGTAAGAGATTCTCAAGATCTAGTTCTCTTTGGTCCACCTCCTAAGTTCCTAGATGCTCTTCCTGTTGCACCCTCCCAGGTACTCCTAGTTCTTTACCTCGAGAATCTGGTATCCCGGCATCTCGTGGGCACAGGCCGGAAAGAGTCGATGATTGAAATGCAGTAAGATGACGCGTTATAGAGATGCTGTGCTTTGACATCTCACTCGACAATCGATATCCCGTCGGATGGACAAAAAAGCTCATTTTACCCTTACATCCTGATTCTCTATATTAAAGTATAGACTGGTCTCTTAGGCCTCTCAGAGGAATTATGGAACTGTCAAGGTGGCGACGATCCCAAACGACATGGTCCAGCTGACGTGAGATCATTTCTTTGCGGCTCGGGATGCTAATACGTGACCTGAGGTTTTCATTGGGTACCAAGAGGTACCTGGACCATGTGGTTACGAGACGCGAGGAACGAGGAGATTGGGAGGAGACTGTCCATAGGTAGGGACAAGGTAAGTGAGCTCGGGGCAAATATTACAGTATCTTTGGGATGCTGGAGAAATCTTGCCGAGAAGAGAGGGGAAGCTAGGGAAGCGTATTTCTCTTGGATATCTTGAATCGTCGGACCGTTTCATCCCCGAGCACTTCAATAAAATCCAATGATCCACAATTTTCGGTTACGCGTGATCTCATTAACTGTGGACCCGGACCGGCACTCCCTCCCGATTCGCCCACCCCGAGTCCGATCCTCTCGTTCCCAGCCTCCCCTTTCTCTGTCTTACAGCTTGGACCAGGGCTATCTGGACTCGGAGAGGGGGACCCGAAAAAGATGATCATTACTTTAAATTCGCTCTAAATATTATTACAAAAAAATGTATTGCATCTTGCGGTGGCCAATCGTCTCTCCCTTCTACCGAAACCCCACCACAAGAACCATCGTCGCGGACCAACCACCATGCATTGCACCCTATGATTGGGGAGGAGAGGGCGGCAGGGGGGCAGGGGGGCAGGGGGAGAGATATAATTTTGCAAAAGCAACAAGACTCCGAGCGATACGTAAAATGGCGGACGGCTGGTAGCAACAGTCAGCCTCGAAACGAAGGGCCGGAGGGCCGTGTAGGGTAGGAGGAAGAGGGCCGGCGAAAAGAAGGGAGAAAGAGGTTGAGAAACAGCAGCAACCGGCGGAGGAGGAGGCAACGAGACTGTAAGCCGAAGGTGGGGAGGTGCTTTAAAAATGAAGTAATATGGTAAAAATATGGCGAGTAATTTTTGAAGAGAGACGGAGCTAAGGTAATCCGTTCATCGAGCCAGCCAGCCAGCCAGCCAGCCAGCCAGCCAGCCAGCCAGCCAGCCAGCCAGCCAGCCCTGGTAACACAGGTTGGTAGGCCAAGAACTTGGAGGAAGGTACGCCTTGGATGCAGCAGCGTAAAGATGGTCGTGTAAGATAGAAGTTAATAACGGACGGCCGGACGGATAGACGCGGCCAGCATGATTCTCATACGAGGCCGATCGAAACAGCGCCGGTTCCGCTCTTACCAATCCGCCCGTCTATTCAGTACCTAGCCCAATGACTCGTATACAGGGCAGCGCCATAGCCTGAAAGGTCCAATACAGAAATCTGCATTACCTACGGAAGAATAAATAAAAATTACCACTGAACATTGGTTACCCCATTTTTTACCCCTAAAATCTCAATTCGCAATTAATCCACAGTGCCTACTATCATTTCCCTATTGACTCCTTATCTCCATAATTTTTTATCCCTCTAACAACAGGGCCGACACCTTACAATCCAGCACGTATTTTATCTAGCCTCTACAAAAAAAGGTCCACGTGGCATTAAAAAATTCTTTTGAGCATCTGTACCGCGAGAGCACCCCCTGACCGCCCTCTGATCGCTCCTTACACAAAATACTGTTTCAGCAGCTCATCAAGTTATAATAATACACAAAGTATTCCCAAGTGGAATTCAAAATGCCCAGAGCACTCAGCCACGCTCTCGGCATTGACACTCAACAATGAATCCAAGATGATGGTGACTCTGCAGGATAATGACGAGTTCGAGATCCACGTAACCGCTATAATTTTCCAACATCCATCAGTGACAATATGACTATCCTGGATCCGTCTACCACCTTAACGCCATTAAGTATTAAAAAAAAAATTTCGAAAGCGAAGCAAACAGTATGGAAGAAAAGCCTCAGTATACATAGAGAGAGAGAGAGAGAGAGAGAGAGAGAGAGAAGCAATACAGACCGAAGCAACAAAGGGTACCAACCTGAGAGTCTCAATGAATAGAATAGTCAGATTGGGACACGGATAGACCCGTATTGGATATATTGAGTACAGTGGAGTACAAGAATAAGATGGAGGAATCGATGGGGTCAATCACTCCAATGCCGGGCGTTGTGGCGGGCCAACGCATCGATATTGAGAATGACACCCCGGACGAGTCTATTACGCAGTCGATAGCCACCGATAGGTCCGATGTAGGAGCTATCTTGGGCTCCATCAACATTCCTTATCGGTACCTACGATAATAATTTATTGCCCCGGCTCGTTCGTGGAGCGGGGCGTCGGGACGGCCGGGCGGTGACTTCATCCTCGACCAAAGTGAATTTAGCCACAAGACGCGGACGATTATACTTGAGATAACTTTGAGACGCAATCAAATTTGAATGGTGTCCAAAATTTTATACGGATTCAATTACACGTGCGATGGTCGACTTTGGGTATACCGGGTGTCTAAAATACAAATTTTCCAAATTCCTAATATTCTAGATTATCAATACCGTATCCTAGTTTGAAAGGCAACGCTACTTCTATATGCCATGCGGGAAGTTGGCTTCTTGCAGGATCGCCCTTTACGTCTTCATCACTGTCACAATCGGCCATCTTGAATGCGAGTGACTCTTGCTCGGATCACCGGGATCCTACGGTGCATACGGTGCTTACTTATGCTTCGCCAAAGGACTGATCTAACCGGAAGCTCTGCACGTTTCAGTCGGACTGCGAAACTACGACCTAGAGTTCTTCGACATAAATCTTCGATCGATCAGACTTGGCTTGGGTCTGTACATTGGTATGTTTGCCTATTTAGGTATATACAGATATACGTGCTAAGTTCAACTGGGCGAGTACTGTTATTATTATAGGTAATGGCGAAAGTGTATACATATATACAGAATTATTAAAGATTCTTCAAAGTGGTACCAATCACTTCCCATTATAACACAGACGAATCTTTGGTCCTGGGTATTACGATTTGGTAACTGGTTAAAAAGGTGACTAGTATGCATCTATCTGGCGCGGCCCTCCCGCATCGTGATTCGTGCGTGGAACGCGGCCCAGCAAGTCCTGATGGGTGACCGAGTCGAATCGAAGCCGATAAACCTCGTGAAATATCGAGGGGCTCGGACTTTCTCAGCGGTCTTGGTAAAGAGGAAAAAGAAAGGGGGAAAAGAAAAAAAATAAATGATGAGGATGAAGAAGATGGTAGGACGTCACTGAAAGTACGATATATGTACTTCGGGTGTAAGGTCTATGTATATATACTTTCTTAAGCGATTATGAACTGTGAACTGTGGTGAATTATCAAATTCAGTGTTGGAGGTGATAAGCCATCTCGGTGGATGGTACATGGAAGCAGCATCGCTGTTCCTCGGGATCAATTTTAATAGAGGTCAGGGCGTAGAGTGAATGAAACGTGAAGAGCGAAGAGATGAGTTATTGATTATTGGCTAAATAATTGATCGATCGGCTATTGCCGTATTTAAATGTTAATATAAATATTTACAAGCTGTATAATTCGGTTATATATATTTTTATTGGTAATAAAAGGGCTGAGATCTCGGTAGGCGAAGTAGCGAAAATTTTTGAGAAAAAAACGTCACTGCTGAGAGCCCGTACAATTCTCTTTCTCTTCCAGCCACCATTCCGCTGCTTTTCCTGTACGGCACTACAAGTTCTTTAGCTTCATTTCTTTCTCGCCTCTTCTTCCGCTTCTTACGAATCTCCAGCCGTATAAAAAGTTTAATCGCATGGCGCAACCGTAAAGGTTATCCCTCTCTACTTCATTCCGCCTCAATCTGCCTCATATTCCACCTTGACGACCATTGCTCGAGCCATTGCTGCCAACTTCACTGCGTGGAAGCAAGTAATGACGCGACCAAAAAATATGCGTGATTGTTTTACGTCCGACCGCAGAGATGCAATTCTGCTTCGTGTAGACGAAGAAGAAGAAGAAGAAGAAGAAGACGAAGAAAGAACGACGCCAAGGAAGATTTCTAGCATCGGTTAAATATACTTGCACGAACTGAAGATTGAAAATTTTTTTTAATTATAGAAATTATGAAAAAAAAAAAAAAATTCCCCGGGACTACCTAGGGACTTTTTTATTTCCCCTATTCAGCTAGTTTCCCTGTAGCAACGTATACAAATTTAACGTCAACGTCGTCAAGATTGCCAACCATGAAAAATCTAAGGGTGCCGATATTGCCAGAATCTCGAGAGCTTATTTTCATCTTTCCCCAAACAGGCCCTTTTGACGACTGGTCCAGCACCGAGCAAAGTGCAACAGAGACACGGGGAAAAAAGGGCAAAAGGGAGAAGAGGCCTACCTCCTAGTTTCTTTGTCATTTATCCAACCGCAAAACTAGTCGTAAACCACTGGCAAGTCCTTGAGTGTGAGAAAATAAGATCTTTTTCTAATTCTAAGATGGCCGTCTCGCCGCGAGCCCCCACGGGGGAATGTTATTTGCACGAGCTGAACAGCCACGCCGATTACCAACGACAGGACGTTCAATCTTTTCCCCGCAGATTCCTGGGATTCTCATTTCCAACCGCTGATATACCCAGCATCCAGAGATACACCCAGTGTCCTGGACCTAGGACACCGGCGTACCGTCGCCAAGGACCGTGACACCAAGGTGTCGAGGTCGTGCACGAGGATCCCGTCGAGGCGCTAACGAACGTACCTCCCCCCCCCCCCCCCC
>NW_014332832.1:296017-322455 GCF_000341935.2 Cephus cinctus
CCCCGGGACCCCCCAGGCCCCCCCAGGTCCCGATCTAAACTTGGCGCATCCCGCATACGTTTAAACTCTCGCACGCTCCTCCGCCTCCTTTGTAAATGTAAATTGATCGAGCAACGTTCATTAATTAGTCGGGAGGTAGTAGCGATCGAATCCCCCTAGCCGCCTCCCCCCCGACCCTGCAGAAGAAACTTGAGAACATCGGATCCTTCGATACGGAACATCCGACCATCCTGACAGTCAGCACTGTGGCCACGGGCGAAGAATTAGGGAATGATTTAATTCGCGAAATTTCTACCAAACCGGAAATGGGGTAAGGAGCAAAGTTTGGCGGATGAGGAATGTTAGGGTGTCGCTGGTAAGAAAGCCCAATGAATAATACTGACCCGAGGCGGTAAGTGCCTACCAGAGGGGCCTGCTGAGAGGCTCGGGCCCAGGATATCGATTGAATAAATACCCGCCATGCGTACAAGCCAATACGTATTCAGGGGCCTTTTGGGTTTTATGCCTGGAAGGAGGTGCAACCATAACGCGAGACATAAAAATCGAACCGAGGTATAGGAGCATTGGTCCATGTTGGGTCTGGAGTCTCGAGTCGGCAGTCTGATACGTGATATTAATTGTCAAGCTAATTGCAACAGGCCCAACCGAGGCTCCGCTGGAGCCAGAAATCGTGTTAGAATAAACGATAATATTTGAAATATTTTTAGTACCTCATTTCACCACCAGTAAGACCCATTGGCAGCACCTGCAAATTTTACTGTACGCTTTTAGACCCCCGAGCATTGACTCACAAGTGGGACCCCCTATACGTACTTCGTGAGATAAATCGTTTATCCAACTTCCGCTTCACGAAATGATCTCGGTGTATGGTATCTGCGTGTATAGGGATTTACGTGTATTACCACTCTACGTATGTTACCCAAGAGGTGTATGGTGGTATATAAATTAAAGGAGTCGGTAAGTTGCCGGTTGCACCGTGAACGAACGACCTTCCTTACACCTTACGATTAGTCACAGTCGGATGGAGCATTCATTTATCGAAAGTGGAGCCAGCCTGAAAGAGGCTCGGGAGTCTGAGGATGCTTCGAGACGTTCACCAGGTTCAAGAAGCTTCGGTAGATGAACGTAGATTACTGCAAACCTCGATTAAAGATTCGGAGCGTAGCCGCCATTAAACGAACCGATCCCGTATTGTTTATTAGACGATTTATTTAAAGATCGCTCGGGCCCCACGAGTCGCTACCCACTTGGCATGAGTTCGTTGAGGGTTCGACCGTGTGGATATCGTGACTTAAAAAAAGTTTGAACCCTGTTTGGGCGTCGGGGGCCTTACGAAAACAAATTCGAAGCCACTCGGGGGGTCTTGTTAAAGAGACGCTTCTTTTCTTCGTTATTGTTCCCTATTTTCTCGGGGACTTCTCAAGTGACTACGCATAAGGCCCAATCGCGTCACGCTCTCCTCGAATAATGGCAAAGGTAGATATATACTTTGGTAGAATAAAGATCGAAACTCAATTCGACGCATTTCCATGAAACGCAAAGTCACGTAAGAATTGGTAACGACTGTAATTAACTGTCGATTCGTGATAATTCGTCTTGATTTGGGCTTGAACGGTGTTGAGGGAATTCTAAGAGTCCGAGGAAGATGCTCCCAGCATCTTCCTGATGGTCCAGCCATTATTCATCTTGGATAACGAGACCTGCAATTTTTTTAGAAACTCCCACAATGACTACTTTAATTGATCGAACGAATAAGAAAGAAAAAAAAAAAACAAGAAATTATATCTCAAGCCACCGCAAGATCTATCCTAACGTTGTATGGATACGAGGAATTTTTTTTATTTAAAGAAATAAAAAATTTACTCATCCTATACTATCCGGTAAATGGTACTTTCAAGTATTTCAGTATTACTGTATTCAGGTTACAGACTCTGCACAGCACGCAGATCGAGTCTCCATCACTCTCATCAGGTTACCATGGAATCAGCATTTCCGTACGAAACTAATAATCTCTCACGGTGTGCTTATTACTTAAAATACTTATTACATTCTTACTTCCATTACTTCTATCCACCTTCGTACATCGAGTTTCTTGTTCCGCCGATATACCCGAGGAACAAGCACAGCCGTAAAACAGCCGTCCGATTTCCTTCTCGACAAGAGTTTTCGAATTCCCCTTTTATTTGCTCTCTATAGCTAGAAGTAGAGAAGCCGAGGCATAAGTAGACAGAACCACCTGAGTCAGTTGTAACGACGCCAGAAAAGGGAAGTAAGAGGACCAGAAGAAGCAGAAGAAGCATCGGCAGCGCCATACAGCCAGTCGGAAGACGGCTGGAGGAAGAAACGAAACGAAGCAGCAATCACGGAATCATCGATCTGAAAAATGTTGGCCGGTTCTTACGTTTCGACTAATTACCGAAGATCCGAACAAGAAATAATTAACAGGGACGATAATCCCGTGTAAAAATAACATAATTAATGTTTACGTAACATAAGACACAGCGAAACGGCAGATCCGAGAAAATAAAGTAAAGGAGTAAAGTACATGCGGAATAGCGTGAATATTAAAAGTGCGTCGCGAGATGAAAGCCATGACGAATCGTAATGAAAGGGGCCTACAGGCCCACAGTCGAGTCTTCTGTTATGGGTCTTACGGTGCGCAGGCGGTACCAATTGACTCTCCCGTTGAGATTGGAGTAGGTAACCCCATGCTCCTGCTCGTACTTATACCAACTCGTAAGTCGTAATATATACGTATATATATATACGTACTCGTGTATATATATACTCATAGGCACGTATGAGTCTCGGCGCACGCTTCCAATATCTCCTACGTACACGTACCCTATGCCCACCCTCGACCATTTGATGGCCTTGTGCCGCCATAGTAGTCCGTAAAGCGTAGTGGGGCCTTAAGGGGGCCCGAAGAGTCCCCGCCGGCAACGGTAATGATATGCGTAAAGCCGATACACGCTCAATAAGCAGAAATCGATTTGACTCCTGTATACCTCAACGGCCACCCTCTTAGTGTACCGATTCGCATTGACATCAGTTCTCATTCTCATTCTGATTCTCGGGCCCTTCCAGCTTGGCTCTTTCTCTGGGAACCGATTGCGGGCAAACTAGACGACTCCAAAGGAATTGGCAGGAACAATGGGAACTGGATGCTCCGGTAGCAGTTTACTTACAATTAGTTGGGAGTTAATTCTTATGGTCGCGCTATAATGTTTATTTAGGGTCCCTAGGCAAGTTTGGGACACTTAAGGGTGCGCCGGAGTAGTCAGGGTCCTACGATGGAATTCACGGGGGATACCCATGGGTGGTGGGTCCGGGGAAGATAGCGGGTGGCGAACGCGACAGAAGTTCTCGTGGTTGCGTTTGCGCATGCGCAGGAGTGACGCTAATTAATGAAATAATGGCACCGGCTGATCTTGGCGTCGGGCGCGGAAAGATGTCGAACCTTTCCTTGGGTGGTGCTCGGGGCGTGGGTGATTATTTACGCTCATTTGTTTTCGAGAGTTTTCTAACGCCTAACAGGCCCAGCCCGTGGGTCTTGCCCTGAGATGGGTCCTGGGGCCTTTGAAAAGTGCGACGAGCGTGTATATGGGCTTCTTCCTCTGTTCCTTGTCTTCTTCAGTATGCATCTCTTCCTCTTGAGATCCCCGTTTTCTATCTTGCCTCTTTAGACTGACCTCTGATCTCTGAGCCACGACTACCTCAGCGCGTAATCCGATACTTCGGACTCTTCTGGATGTTCCGAATGGCCTCTGGAATTAGTTACTTTGATTCTAAGACTAATCATTGGCTCATACATATATATGACTCTTTACTCCTTTGCTTCTCCTATTTTCTCTTTGCTCGCGCCTGCTCCTCTATTTGTTCAGTTTCCTTTTCAAGTTTACTTGCGCCGCGCGCACGTCTCGCTATGCCCGAGCCGGGGCCCGACGCTCGCGGCTCGTTTGAGTATTCAAGTCGCATCGCGTCATAAACTGTCGGGCCGCTGCCAACTGCCTCGAACGAGTCTGACAGCTCAAACTTAGAAGTCCCAACAGTCGGAAAGGGGAATCTTGCCAATGGGCTCCTTGTGGAGACGTGGAAGCTGCACGTGGAGACTCGGGAGGAGCGAACGAAAGCCAATCTTGGAGCAGATTAGAAAGATTATCCCGGTCCGTACAACCGACTGACAATGACTAACTCGGCAATGGGACACAAGCTGGGCCTGATGCCCGGTTCGATTCTTACCGATCATTTCCCGACGGGTGCTAACCTCGATGTCTCATTAAGGAGAGCTAGATACCGATTCCTCTTCTTCTCTTTCTTATTCCTCCTCCGACTCCTTGCTTCCTTCTTATTCTTCTTCTTACTCTTCCTCGAAGTAGCAGCGTTACCACTTATCAATGCACCAAACGAAACTCGATCGGTCCAGGCAGACAATGCGAGCCAGCTCCAACTGCCGGGGCCCTGTACTCTTATTCCTTGGCTAACATAAGCGAGCGACCAGGGTCTTCGGCTCTAATTAACGTTGACAGTAATTAACATAAATACAAGGGCTTCCTTGCCAGGAGCTTCTAGCTCCGCTCGCCATCCTGATCCCGATCCTAATCCTGATCAATCCCTGCGATTCTCCTTTACTCTTAGATTTTATTTAATTACTCATCTCAAACTGATCTCCCTGTACAGTACCGGTACTTGGAGACTTCAATAATGGGCCTTATCCCCATTATTCCAGTTCCTACTGGGATGATGTATTCCAAAGGATCGCCTGGTCCCCAGGACGAATCGACCTCAGGTCTCGACCCGGCAGCCTCTTGGGACTCTTTCGAGTAGGCCCCGTGTCAGGGCCCATGGTCACACAGCAGCAGGGGCCAAAGGGATGCGGTAACCAGTAGTCAGTAGACAGTAGGCAGAAGTCAGGAGGCTATCCGCGAGCGGCGAACACGGCTCATTAGCCTACAGCGTCGCTAATGAAAGCTCGTTACTCCGGTGCATGCCAGCATTGCCAACATTGCCAGCCAAGGCAGGGCCGGGGTTTGGGCTGACTTAGTATTCGCTCGCCCCCGCTCTGCATTGCGATTGGCCATTGGCCGAGGTAAGAGTACCGGGCTCTTATCTCCGGTAGCGATCCAAGTTGATTGGGTGTGAGGTACAAGAAGAGTCTCACACCGGCGCAGTGCGCAGAGCCAACAGTAACCCAGCATCCAGCCTAGGTCCAATTCGATCCTGGACCCGCAGTGAATTCTTCGGATTCTCTGTAACTGACAATGAGTTACGCCAACCTCGCGGACGATTATTAACGTGGGAGATATTTTCTTTTTGGCTTTAAGGGATGATAGTCGAGACCTCGTCCATGGACTCCCTCTAGAGCCCATACCAGTCCGAGGTTGGTATTACTCGCTGGGATGCTGGGCGGTGCGGGATTATAAAGTCTCCCCATGTGGCACCGAAGAGATGAAAGAAGCCGCCTGGACCAAGAGGAGGTGGCACTGATGCCTCTTTGCACCTTGGCCGCTTTATGACCGCTAAGTGTACCCAAATCCCATTCCATCCCATAAAATCCTTAGAGTCTTTTCCACCACATTCACTTACCTTCTCACCTCCCTCTACCTACGACCTAGGTACGTGCCTCGCTCTACGTACACAGCCACCTCCACAAGGATTCCCGCTCTTTGTCACCTCTCGGCACTTCTGAGAATTCATATGCATCCGCGGCATCCTAATTTATTCGACGCCAGTAGGATGTGCGAATTTTATGAACACACTCTTCCGAATTCCCTTTGCTGTCGGTGTCCTTCCATAAAATCGAACAAAGCGAGGTGCAACGAAGGAGGATCCGCCGAAAAACAGGCCCCCTTTATAGGGACTCGGATATTATCGAGAAGTCCAATGCTGCTAGAGGCCCGAAGCTCCCTGAAAGATCTCTGACCAAGTTTGCCGAGGTTATTAGTTGGCGAATCGCGGTTCCACGTCCTATCCAGGCTCCCACCATATTATTAAGCGCAAAATGGCTCATTATTATCATTATTATTTTATATTTTCTCCACTCCCTGCGAACCGAAGCACCGAAAAGCAAAAAGCCGCGAAATTAATATAAATAAAAGCTCTGGACGACGACAGCGATGCTGATGCTGGCACCAGTGGGGGAGAGAGGTGCCGTTCCATGATGCTGCCGTTGTTGCTGCCGTTGCTGTGACCGATCCTCCTGCTGCAATACGGCCGCAGCATCCCAGCTATATAGTTAGAGCGAGAGAGAGAGAGAGAGAAGTTAGGAAGGGAGAGAAGGAGCAGAGACTGTACTCTCGTAGGGGGCTGGTATTAACAATAATTATTGGTTCGAGCCTTCGTCCGCGATCTTTCGAATCTCAAGATCACAAGTGAGATCAATTATGTCCGTCTGATTAGCCCAGGCCTGTCCGTCCTCTTCGGACGGGATCGAACTCCCGATCGGTATATACTTCCCAATCGCTCGTTTTATCTCCCAACTTATGGCAGCCCTGCCAGTTATTATATGGAGCATCATCGCTTGCTGCCGATCGTGGGTAAATTCTTCCTGAAGACGAGCAACCAGAATTGTCCATCTTCTCGTTTACGGACTTCGGCTGAAAAATTGCTTTTACAGCCGAGCAGCCGTATCCTTCTTTTTTTGTACACCCCTCTCGCTCTTCGCCGTGATATTATGCACGGTATCAATAACCGTACGTACGTCGATACCAGCATGAATTAATAAAGTGGTCAAGCATGCGCGGGATAAGCGAAAGATGAAAAAAAAAAAAAAAAAAAAGTAAAGATAGCAACTAGTAAACTAAGAGGAGCAAAAGGACTGCAGCATCCTATATAAATTCGCTAAGGATAGTTTACTACGTGGCACCGCCCCGTGTCATTATCGCGTCGAACCTAGAAGCTTCTAGAAGGCGCTCAGGCAGTCACCGAGACGCTAGACGTCGCGAACCGGGAAGAGACGACCGATCTTCTTTAAGCGAACGACGTGGCTGATCGATCGGGTTTCTCGATCCTTTGAATTTCAATGACCACCCCCCACCGAAACTCCCTAGGCTCTCGGAGAACCTGAAGAACCCAGCCAAGACCATTATCCAGGAAGTACGTAGACTCCCATGAAAGAGACTTCCTCTATCTAGATCCACAGCCACCTAACCTAACCTCTCGCTAAATGCAATTCCGTTCGCGAATTTAATCTTCTGCCAACCCGACCGAATGCCTACATGCCTACCTGGATGCCATCCTCGAGGCGGGCTCAGGATAGAAATACCATTTGGCGCACTTTTTACCAACCACTTGTCACCAGGACGATTTGTCTTCCTGCGCGCGGCTACCCGTTTCGTTCGTTGGCCGGTTGGCTCGGGCAACGAGCGAACCGACTGACTCTATCTCCTTGCTAGTAGGACATATCGGATTACGTGTTTCACATCGGTTCGCCAGACTCACAATTGACAGCTCACTCTCGGACTTTCCATCTTGGATATATATCCAGTATACACAAGGTAGAGCAGAGGCTGAAAGTTCCAATTGGATTTCGAACATGAATCAGGATCGGGAGGAATCTTATATTGCCTGGGTGAGGAGCATTATAAGGTATAGGTATACAGTTTGACATATTTATCTGACTGCTCTTGGTTCCTCCTGAGAATTTTCTCTCGCGGCTGCTTCCACCGTCAGGTGGAGGAACGAGGAGCGAGCCGGGACCCAGGGTATCTCTTCCCGTGCATAAGAGAGGCCCTCGATGATCAGGACTGGTATCAACCCTATACCAGCCGTATAACGTAATAGCAATTTAATAAATAAAATAAGACGATCGCTTTGGCTTGAGCGCGCCCCCTCCGAGACTCTGCAATAATTACAAGAGAGAATTATGAGCGGCTACACTTGATTGGATCTATACGCGCCTCCTCGCTCCTCTCACTCGACTTTACCATCGCTCTTCTCCTCGCTCTTATCCTCCCTTCATTTCCCCTCTTTATCTTCTTTCTTCATTGCTACCAGTCGGTACGCTCCTATACCGGGACTACCTACTGCTTGTGGCTTCTCGTTATGCTTCTTGATTTCGTTTATTCTACCTGGTACGCACCGAGGAAGAGTTCAGTGCCTCGTGGGTATCTCGGATACCGTGGGACTTATATGGAATAAGTCCCAATTTTTTATTACTTCGAATTATCAACGGGCCTACGGTTGATACCGATAAGAGGCCTAATGATACTTTTGGGCCTGTTCGCGCTACGCGAAGTGTCGGTGCGATGGTAAGGAGGGACCCAGGCGATGTACGGTCCCCGCGTTATGGGCCTTATATACGAATATTAATAGCCCATATTTAATTAAAGTTTTTTGCCAACCGGCCCAGTTTTCACTCTCGTTCAATTTACAAATATTATTAATCTGCCCAGGGCTAACTGGGCCTTGTCCGCGGGCTGTCCGTGCCCCGTCCTCGATGGCATCCTTCAGGCCCCACTTGGTAAAGGGCCTGACTGACCCCGCGCTCAAAAATATCTCTCACTAGTGTCAATCTGAGCTCCTGGGCCCCATTAATACCGAGATTGCATAGATCACGGATTAACCAGCTCTCTCTATAAGGCCCCGCGCTATACTCACGGTCCCCATCTACGGCAGCTTTAATCAATATTCAAGTCTCGGTTTTGATTATAATTAAACAATAATGATGGAATAATGATTTATTACGAGTAATTACTAGTTGCTGGTTAGATTGAACCTGTATCCTTCCATCCTATAGATCCGCATTACATCCTTATCCTCCTTCTCATCCACCTTGACTTTTCCCAGTTATTATCCGATCTCCGGACGAAGACGTAGAACTATATACACGCGAAGCGACGAAGAAGTACCCCGACCTTGTCGAGGTCGAGCTGGAACCCACGACTCCGGATGACTACGTCCCAGGGCCCGAGGTCCATCCCACCTTCCTCCTAAGGACGCCAAACTAGTTTGATGTCATCCACGCTCACCTCAATTCCAAAAGCTACACCTTCATCCAATAATTAATACGCTACGACGTATTATACGGCATCCAAAGATACATAAAATCCTGGACCTACCACCTTATCTCAGATATCCCTACTGTCATTCGAATGATAAGATTAAAGAGTCAACAAATAAATCTATCTCCTTAGCCGTGCATATATATATATATATATATATATTTATTTAATTAAAATAGCAGACAGAAGAGAATCCTCGCATTGACATTAATCGAATGGAATGATATAAAAATGTGGAGGATGATCAAGAAGGGACAGAGATATATATATATATATAAGAGGGATAAGACGCGATAGACCCAAAGCCCGTAGAGGTCTGAGAGAGGGAGGGGAGGTAAATGAAAATTACCCGACGCCAAATTCCTCGCTACCAATCAGCGCGGAGATAATTAAACGGGGGTATATGGTAGTACGATGCGAGGGGATCAGGTAAGGATGTCCGATAGGATCACGAAGGATCTCGGAGAGGGCAGGCGTGGCCCTGCGGAGAATGATGGAAGGACCCGGGAACCGGGTGGGTGAATTGATGATAAAAAGAAGTCAAGCAATAAAGGCATCGGGCCCATTTTGCGAAGCCACCGTAACGCGTCGATGCTTACGTAATTTCATCGAAGGACCGATCGATTATTTATCCGCAGCTATACGGAGGGAGTGTGTATATATTCTTTTTGTTATAAAAAAAAAAACAATGAGCCAATCATGCACGAGGATCATCATGGATGCCAGCATAGAGTCTATGTGGTATGACTTATATTGGCTCTAAATTCTAAAGGGAAGAATGGGCCCACTGAAAAAAGAAGCCTAGGACACGTCTCGGATTTCCCGGGTATTGTGTACGGTCCCGAGAGAGAGATCATACCGGTATAACCTAGAGTGCAAGAGAGAGAGAGATAGAGAGAGATCTAGTGAAACCGGGTTGCCGTCCAAACATGGGCTAAAAGCCCAAATATTTGACGGGGGATCCTCGACTCCCGTAAATAACCGCGCGGTCACTTCAAATCCCTTTGTATTTAAGCTCCCTCGGTGTTTGCCAACCCTGCCGCGTCCAGTACCGCTGGTACCATATCCAGAGTCCACATTCAAAATTGAGAAACGCGCACGTGACTCCCCGGGTCCAATAGATTTTCTTTTTTTTCAAATTCAAAGTAAAGCTGAAATTTCGAATTTATCAATATGACCCTGGATGCTGGATGAAAAAAAAGAAACTGATTTTAATTACCAAAAATTAATTCCCCATATCTTAACGCTACGAAAATTCCAACTTGGAGACAGCAATAATTGAAAAATCCATCCAGTATCCAAAAAAAAGTCAAAAATCATTTCCACAGAGACAGCAGATATAACATATAAAAAAAATAAAAAAAAACAAGCCTGCACCTTAAAAACTCTTAAGCCGAATCGAGTAGCCAGGTAACATCCTGGTGCTAATTCGACGTTCCACCCTGCCAGTAGGAACGACCCATCCATTCCTATTCCTATATTCCTATTACCTTAAGGCCCAGAAGCGGTTTGTCCTCTAAAACCTGAATGACCTTCTGTTTGCCCCAGGAATTATACCCAGGATATATTTTTATGAGAGATAAAAGAAGGGAAAAAAATGTAATCAGTCCCCTCCCCACCCTTCGCCCCACAACCATACTCGAAAACCCATTTATTCAGCTTCTAAAAGCCCATTGGCTCAAACTTACGTAATTTTCGTATACGCAGCACCGACTGCCGATCGTAAACCGATTGTCTGGTCCGTCGTGTCTAAGAAATACTTATAAGCTTTAATTACTCCGGCCTGGAACGTTTAATCGATTGCTCGGATGTCACGAGTCCCCGAAGATCACATAAAAACGAGAGCACGGTTCCGTTCCGAGTACTTTTACTATTCCGGAGTGTATTTTAACGATGGCTGGTTGGCCACGGCACTGTCAACCTGACAGCGTGACACTGTCATCCTGACAGCGTGACACTGTCACTCGGACGTTCTGACTCGGTTGGGAAGCATCTCGAAAGAAATTCATCCCCCTTGTCGGGGTATCGTATAGCGTTAAAGGTGTCACTGGTCTCGTTAGGCAGTCGGCAGCTAGTAATAAAGTACTAATGTGTTCGTTATCTGTTACTTGCTCACTTTGGTGTTTATTCCTTTTCTTTTTCCCCTCCAAAAGAATGACAATGGACCAACAGTCAGGAGTGCTTACCGCTTTCGCAGGATCAGCCGTATGGAATGTCAACGTGGCTACTAATTCCTTATCCTGAGTACACGTGAGTATGTCGT
Source organism: Cephus cinctus (assembly GCF_000341935.2). NCBI lineage: Eukaryota > Metazoa > Arthropoda > Insecta > Hymenoptera > Cephidae > Cephus > Cephus cinctus. The sequence goes on from NW_014332832.1 coordinate 307,283, forward strand.
TCCGAAGTCTCGTAAAATTAGCCAGGAGCACATGTGCTCCGTGGTATTATTGAAGGCTAGAGTAAATTACGGTGCTAACCTTTTTCTGATAATAGGCCAAGCCTCGATGATGATGATGATGATGATGATGATGATGATGATACAACTGGTCGTCCAGGCGTCAGGAACGTCAGGGCGTCAAGATCAACGGTTAAACGTGGCGCAGCGCCGATAGCTACGGAATTGAAATATTCCCGCTCCGGCACTTTAGCTTATCTACGGAATTCCTCGTTATGCCGTGGACCTATCGAAATCATCCCCGACCGAGGCCCAAAAGAAAAGTTACGTTATAGACTGGTAGCGCCTTTCTGGAAGCATCGTAATAACAACACCTGGACGAATCGGCACTGTCGTCTTTAATACTTTTTGATACTCGTTTCGAAATTTTTCTTTTTTTTTTTTCAATTTATTTTTTTTTTCACCCCAAATACCACCAATCCTATCTCACGGGGAGACTCGTACAGTCGACTCTATAAAACGTAACTAGTCCATCCGGCAATAACTGAGGGTCATTAAGTGGAATATCGCGGCTCTTTAAAGCATTCTTAATAGGGCCCCGTTCGTGTCAATCAGGACCAACGTTGGTCTCTGGTCTCCCTGCACGTGTCTGTATATATATACCGATACAGATAGCGATACTTTCTCAAAAGAAAGAGTTATAAAAACTCGCATAAAAATTCATTGGACCCGATAGAAATAACAGAGGACCCATTCTCGGGACCGAGGGTGAAGTTACGAAACGTCCCACGGGGCGATCGGTGGCACTGTTCACGTGGGTCGAAGGCGCATGGCCTAGGCTAGGGCCCAGACATGTGGCAACGCACAGTGCGTATCCTCCCCTAATCACCGTTCACGCTTGTACGCGCTAATGCCAAGAGACGCGTGATTTGGTCATCTCTGGCATCCCGTATGTGGTTATCTGTAGCTATCGAGCTCTATCATCAAACACAGCTTTGTACTCAGCGACCGAAGTGTATATTTGGATGACGCTTTGGATTGGGCTGTTAGTCGCGCGATGGATGTACTGCATAAGGGATTACCAGTTGAAGCGAAGAACCTAGAGAAGCTGGAATATCGTGTAGACCAGGCTTGTTGTTTGAACGATGAACGCACGGCTTGTCAGGCGAATGTTGACGCGTGTTAAGTAGTTGGGAGAAAGAGAGAGAGAGAGAGAGAGAGAGAGTCGACGCCGACAGGAGCGGCAGACTGAGCGAGGAATTCTCTTTCCTGGATCCTTTGTTGCCTAAGGAAGCCGCGAGCAGATGAGTAAAACGGGGCTGTAAAAAAGGGGCCTGATTGTATATACAGTATACCGTATAGTCACGGGTATACGTGAGATACGTTTATACCCCGTTGGGACTTGGGGGAGGAAGGATCGGAAGAGATCCTGGATAAAGGTGCATTGAAATCGGTACCCCCGATAGGGCCCCTTCGGTCAGCCTGTTAAATGGGCCGCGGGCCGATCGTAAAGAGAGAAACGTATGGGACCTGTACTTCCGCTCTGCCGTTTCCGGGCGTCGGCGTGGAGACGTAGGCAGAGGTTTGCCATGAGAGTATAAGGCCCCGTAGCTGCTACTCGATGTACGTTTAGAAAGACGGTTGGAAACTAGAAAGGCAGCACGCATCGATAAATCGGCCGATTAGTTTCTAAGATCATAATTAATATCGACAAGTAAATTATGTCGGACGTGGTGAGCGGCAGGGAGACGTGTGCGTAGGTATGCGTACTATCGCACGTCGACACGCTGCCTGATCACAGATAACTTCAGGCCCAAACATATATATATATATATATATATATATATATATATGCATGTTAGAAGGGCCTAAGAGAAAATTCGCTTGACTAGTTTATAGCTATGGGTAGTATTTAACATACATACATAGGCGCGTGCTTGAAACTTTCGTAAGCCAGCAACGCCGGTAGTCCTGCAATTAGATGAGTGGCCATCTTCTTTGTTTCTTATTTTCTTTGCTTTTTCTTTAATTTCTCATAATTGCTTTGTTTTTCAAGATCGAGGCTCCCAAACCTAATGGGAGCTTCGTATTCGCACGGGCACCTCTCTCGACTAGCGAACCAATCGTCAGGGACCAGCTGAAAGTTGGTGCGAGCCCGAGAGAGATCGTGAGCGCGTAAGGGGACTGACTCACATAAACCTTCGTATTTATGGGCCTTAGCGGCGCTCGAAAAGGGCACCGTGTCCAGATCGGTTGACATTCCGGCCACAGTGAGCGTGATTCCAGTCCGTAATAACCTCGAGTCGATGCGCTAAACGTTTGTATTAATTAAGAAAGGTATAAGGCCCGCGAAAAGTCGATCTCACCGAATACCAAAGGACGGAGGGAGGTCCTCCGGTGGGTCCTGCCACTTCCCAGGACTTCGGCAGTAGCCCCCCACCCACCCTATAAATATTTCCCCTCCGTCCCCTCTCGTCGCTCTCTTATCCCCCCGCCCCTCCCAATACCACCTTGCCCAGTACAAACAGGCGATCAGCGGTTAGCCACGTGTGCTTGATCGTCACATATGACTAGGAGCTACGCAAAGGGGACGTCCGTAAGGATAAATTAGGCCGTAAGTATCAGCTAGTAGCAGTAACCCTAACGTGTACTCACAAAGGATACAAAATAAGGGTCCCATGCGAGTGCGCGGGAGCTCGCTCACCGAGGGCCCGGGGGTCCGATGTGAGATTAGGGGGCCCCTTTCGCCTTCCTTCTTCGCATTCGTATAAGGATCCCCATATGGGTCGGCTGCTGGCTCTGGCACGTATAGAGTATAGAGTAGGGGCGCAAGGCCGAAGCCCAGCGGAAGCTGCGCGCCCCCGGCCGAAAAAATGATCAAAACGCAAATTTCATACATTATTTTCACTTTAATGCTACCGTATCGCAATTTATGAGAGGGCCGCGATTTATGCGAGCGCGGAGCAGCGCCACTACCGAACGGGGCGCCCCCCCTCGCCACCAAGATCGTAAAGAACTTTGTATTAAAACGTTCCATGTCCGGAACGTTTATGCCAACAACCGTTGAGTTGTGGAACGCCTTGCTTCGGTCCACCTCGGTTCACCTCGGCTCTCTCCGCCCGCGCCTTCCTCGTCCAAGAAGAGGACACGCCCGACGCCGAGGACCTCGTTCGGACTTTTTTCCCCTCGCTTCGTTCGACGCGACGATTCCGAGCTTCGTTGACGTCAGATCCGTGCGGCGACCAGTGGCTCCTTCGGCGATTTTCAATGGAGAAATCGTGAATTGGGAATTCAGATTGGAAAAATTGGCTTCTATCCTCGTCTCGGGGAGATGCCAAAAGGGTCATTATACATCGGCGGGTAATTAATGGTGACCGCCGGGGTCCCGAGAATAACCGAGAGCACCGTCCAAATAATATGCAAGCTCATAATTAATTTACCATCGTCCAGAATTCGGAGTGGGGATCGGTAATTAAGAAGGAGTCTCCTCCGAGCGTCGACGTCGACGCTCGGTATTGCCTCGTCTTACTCCACCATGTCGCTCTATCATTCTCTCTCTCTCTCTCTCTCTCTCTCTCTCTCTCTCTCTCTCTCTCTCTGCCGCCAACTAAAAAACATATTGACTCCGTCGACGTTCATTTATGCGAGGCATTGTCTTCGCATACGCTTTGAACTCCCGGAACCGAGGAATATATCCTCCTCTCCTTCTATTCCTGGCTCTCCTCTCTCTCTCTCTCTCTCTCTCCGTCTCCTGTGCCCCAGCCACCAGCGTGTCCCTTATTCGGCGCCCTCTCGCCCTCTCATTAATTCCTCTCGTTAACGCGCAGCCCCTTACGCGACTCTCGCACTCATCAAGTAACGAAGGTGCCTTCAGTTTCGTCCTTCTGGTTCCCGGTCCTGGGTTAATCTGCGGATGGGTCAGTAAGGCCCGTACGAGCGGTCGACAAGGATGGAGCCATTGGACATTCCCAGAATCGATTGGGCCTCACGTCGCCAATGGCGACAGACGGATATCGGCAATCTACCCCGCTGTGTGCTGGAATCTCCTCTTCTTCTTCATCCATGGACCGATCGAGCGATGCATGTGGAAGTGGAGGAAGATGAAGCGGCGGTAGAAGGAGACGCGGGAGACTGAGAATAAGAATACGTATAAGAATAAGAGGAGGTGAGAGAAGGTGGTAGTGGTGGTCGGGAAGAGGGTCTTACCCAGGTTGGAGTATGGTCGCAATTACAGGAAGAGATTAATGAGCCGATGCTTGCGCGATGCGAGGCTGCCTCGCCGGGCTCTTGGATACTTGGATACTTGGATACTAGCACGGGATACTAGCTCATTCGAACCCTTCCACCTTCTGTACCAGAGACGTGTGTACTGACTTAAGAGAAAAGGAATAAACCTCCATTGGTTTACCCTGCTCGATCGACCCAACCGAAGCCGTATATTCTAGGCTGAAAAATTCCCTAGACGGACAGTCTCTTGTATAGACATTTTACAATAGGGATCCTAGTCACAAAAGTGGTACCACTTCTAGCAGCCGTACTTGTAATACCATAATAACGCAGCACGTAACCGGCTGACCCCTGAAGTCATTCTGATGGATCAGTGGTAATTAGTCATCCAGAATTCGACACTCGTCCAAAGGTGTGTCTTCATCTTTTGATTTAAAGAAGCTACCCGCCTATACTTTACTATAGTCAAGCGTGACCAAGAACAGCAAGTGGATGCTGAACTAATTCTTAGGATCCTCAGCTTCCTCATTGCGTCCGAGAAGCATTTATATGGAAGAAACAGGATGAAAAAAAAGAAACTAAATTTCGGGTAAAAAAAGTTATTTTCACCGATTAACGAATTCAAAAATTAACGATTCACTTCGTTATCTATTCTTGCCCACAGCATCCCGAAATTCCTCTTGATGCACGTATGAAATATTGCCAGATCGACGTGTGACACGTGTACGTAACCTCATCTGGATAGGGAAAGATATATACTGAAAGTATTGTACGTTAAGTAGTTCCCGTTCTTCATTTCATTTCGTCTTGCTGATTTTCGTCCCTTCTCGTTAGTCATCTGGGTCGTTCCTGGTGCCCTTGGTGCCCTCGGAGCCCTTGCTCCTGGTACTCCGGGTCCAATGGGGCCCATCGGACCCATCCGTACCCGGACGGGCCCATCGACGGCAGCTTGCCTCCTCTCTTTTAAACGGCCGAAAAAGCTATTAACCGATATCCATCTGGGGTCATTCCTTCGTGCGTTCGGAGCAGTTCGGAGGAACGAATGCCTCGGCTAACGTCGTTGCCACTATCGTATACGGAATGGGTAATGCATTCCGCTAACCCTCAGGCACCAAATGAATTACAATATTTCATTCTCACGCCTGAACACTCCGACAGGGCATATTGGTAGGTCTAATTGCATTTAACTCATTATTGGTTCATCGGCAGGACCATGACAAAGCGACACTTGTACCTCGACCGGATTGCCTTGTACTTGGGCTAAACTGGGTTCTGTATGGAGTGATCTTTTTAAGAATTGTCCATGTCAAGGGTTACCACGTGTTAACACGTGTGGCCAATGGGGATGAAAACTTTTGGGAGGTTAAGGATTTTCATAGGATCAATGCGTATAGGCGTTTAATGGGGCGCGTCAGTTAACAATAAGGCCCATTCTTGTAGTAGAAAGGATTCGCTTGTATTCCTATCTTCGCTACTCCATTCCAGCCTGAAACCATCGATCCATCCATCCAAGGGTTTCTCAGGGATCACACGTGGCCGTGTCAACGGACATTGTGGGTCTAGGATGCCAACGAAGACAGAGCACGATATCCCAGGACGTGGGCATTCGACTATATTGGGCCCCTGGGCCCTACGCTTCACGCTTCCCCCGACACCCCACGTGCATGTCTGCCTGATACACTCACTGCCCACGCTTTATTCTCTTACGCTCGGAAATCGACAATCGAAATTGGCTCTGGAATATCGCGCGCGATTCTTCGTCAATTAGCTAAGGCCCGGGGCCTTGAGTCAGTGCGCATAAAGGAAGTACGACTATGGCATAACAAAGCAATTTCGGAGATGATTATTGCCGCGCGGCCACAGAGTCAATCAGCTGAGCAATCCGTCTTGGCTTTTTTCTTTTTTCTTAATATTATTATATTATTCTAATGCTTGCATAATGCTGTTAACGGAATCCCTTCGCCTTGAACACTCTAGGGCCGTTGGGAACGTATTGGGCCTTGAGGCCCTGAAATTTTCTTTTTAACTATCACTACGCGATCTTATCGAATGTAGGTCCCGGCTCAACTCACGTGGATTCTCATCATTCCTCCCACCGTGACTTTGTGTACAGGTGTAAAGGGGGGGCAAGTCTCGAGAAAATTTTAATGGCGAAAATTATCCACGGTCCTCCCGTAGGGGCTGGCCATATTTAATGGTGCGTTTAGTGTTGGTCCTGCCCGCATGAAGGCGCCACGCTACGCCACCTCTTCCTTGGGCATGTCTTCTTGAAAATAACTAAAATACCAAGGCGCGCGGGTTTAACGAACGCCTAATTTTCAAGGGAAAAATGCGGTTTTATGTATTCCTTCGGCAATTTCTGCGAGGGCCCTCGCGAAACGGCTACCCGCACTTTCGGGGCGGTACGTGTAATGGATTTTCGGGACGGCTCGGAGTAGGCGCAAGGAGCGGTTAAAAAATACTTCCTAACAACCGGGACTCGCGTTCCCTTCTTACCTGTGCTCTCCCGCCCCCTCGTCCATTCTCACCCCAAAACGTACGCCCCTGCGCCCCTCGGCGGGCCTGTTTCTCATGGGTATCCATCGCCAGGATCGAAAATTTGGTGCTCGAGGGACATCGACGTGGTAGGATGCAGAAGAGATCGGGAGGATTTTCGCACGCGACCTTAGGGAACCTCTCGGAATGGATTTAGGATCTGCGATTATGAAAGCGGAATGCGTCGATAGAAGCGCACTCCCGAAAAGCGTCCTTTGTCGGTCTCGTCCTTCAAATACGTTTAAAGGGACCTCCGACCGGCTGGACTGATTAATAGTCCTCGAGTGGAAGGGCTGGGCTCGATGACAGATCGAGAATGGCTCGGGGACAAGCGGCAAAAATGCCGAGTTCACACTCCCCTTGGTGATCGAGCCACCGGACAGGCACGTCCTGGTCCTGGATTCTCCTCCTGGTCCACGTCCCTTGCCGACAGAAAGAATGGACGAAAGAAATAAAATAATGGACCAACGAAAACCATAGAGCGGAGAAACGAGGAAAGGGAGCCTTTTGATGGGGGAGCCGAGGAGAAGGGATTATGGGACCTATGGGAAATTCGCCCTTGGCACTCATTTCCGTTGTGCAAAAAATAATCTACGCGCTACCGAAGGCACCGGAGATCCAGACGTCGGGCCTGATTTTTAAGAGTCCCAAAAAATTTTGCCGAGCACATCAGAGTGATTGGGTACTCTTGCGCTTGTCGTGGTTGTTACTTCTCTTCTTTAATTTTTATTTATTCTACTACTACTCCAATCTTGTCTATTTCTATAATAAGTGACACGAGCAAAAATTCCGAGTTAATAAGGGGACCGTTCTCGGAATAGCGAACCGCAGGGACGAAGTAAGAGCGAGACTCTATGGCAGTCGGGGCACCGGCCCTGTAATTTTGGGCCCGGTAATGGGCCTCAGTCTCACAATTAGACCTTCCTACATCCTCCGCCAGCTTTTACCCGTTGGAGGCACTTTCTTTTCCTCGGGACGTTGCGTCGAGGGTGGCGTCCCCTCCCCGTTCCCCAGGTAAAAGCCAAAATGAAAATCGGTGCTCCGGCTTTTTCTTCGCGTCTCCCGTGTGGCGCCATCTTTACCTTTTCCTTCCACGGCTCCGTACCTAATTTTTTTCAACATTTCTAAAATTGCCCGGCTAAAAGCCACCAAAGAAAATACAAAGCCACGGTCCATACCTGCTGGTCCCCTCTAATACATATACTTAAAAAAAAAAACGCATCCTTCTTCATAGACATAATTCGAATTTAATTGAAGTCCGTTACGTATGCGGATCCGTAACGTATTTCCCCCCGTAACGAGTCAATAATTTTCCCTAGCGAATGAGCCCGGCATAACTTTTATAAAAAAAAAAAAAAAAAAAAAAAAAAAAAAAAAAATTTAACTTTATTCCCATCTCGTCGGTATAAGAATAAATCGCGAGGATGCTTTATTATGAAATCGGAAATTGGCGTCGATCTTCGGGCGAAGAGCGAGCGTTTCCAGAGTCGTAAGATAAATGTATACAGAGATGTGGTCAATAATTCCCAGAAATACATCGCTAACCACAATGATTCAAAGATTACGTAAAGCCCACAGACTCCAAATAGACACACACCACAGGTGTTACAAACACCGCGCGTAAGGCCCAAAAAAATAAAAAGCACTCGAAACACTCCCACCGATCCAGTGAACCTCCTCGACAGAATATACGCCAAATTCCATGACATCCAAAATCCGTATCAAAATTTCCCGTCCAAGCCCAACCCAACCCAAACTGACAAACCAAAGGGATCAATCCCATATGGATCCAACAGGTTATTCTCAACGCCATCCACAAGTGGGTCCGAAGAAGAAATAAGGCCCAAGCAGGATACCACGATGACTCTGCATGACTCTCCTCTCTCTACTCAAGGACCCTCTAAGGATAATTACATAGTAGCTTAGCCCGGTGCAGTGGCGGGCAAAGAATAAGCGGTCGGAGATGCCGCGTAAAGTAATGGCTAATCGTCCTGACTGGCGACACACTGCCGGGACCCTCGTGCATTATTTCCTCCCGCGTTCGTCCACCGATTCCCTCTCGCTCTCGCCCACCTAATTCACTGGGTCACTCTCTCTCTCTCTCTGGCCCATTCCCTAGCGGGAGCATCACGCCTGTTATTAGGATGCAATCATAGAAATTATTGCTCTCCCTCGTCCGTCCCGCACGACGTAAGGGTCGCCAAGGGATCTCGACTAATTTGAGCGTCGGGTAAGCACCGCTAACGAGCGTTCGTTCTTCGTACCTTTTACCTCGCGCTCAACGGGCCACACGTTATTCCCGATATCTCAAAGCCTATTTGCTTCTCTCGATCCATTTGCTCTATCGTAACGCTACCACTGTGCGATCCCGACATGTTTACATTGTATTTCGAGTACCGCGCGAAGATGGCCCAGGGAATCGAAGTGATTTTTTGTGACTCTGTGAGGTTAAGGTTCCCCGAGGTCACGCCTGGGCGTGGTAAGGATTCGGAGGATTCTAAGGATTCCGCCTTTACGTCCACGTAGGCCGCGTATAGGGTTCTACCTGCTCCTAGTCCTGAACTCCACGTAATCGTCTCCTGGCTCTCCTTTGCTTCTTCGAACTCTTCGGCTACACGTTTCACTCTCCTTCTCTTGCGCCCCTTGGTACCTTCACTGGCGATCCTTTAAACGGGCGGCTCACCCTCCAGACCCAGATAGGGTTTTGGCTCTTCGGGCCATTTATTTTTCTTCTCCTTTTTTTTTCCTCGACCCTTCAGGGCTATCCAAACTACAGCCTGACGGCCGCGCAAGGTCTCGGCCCTCCCTATTGTTTTACCGGCTCCGCTTAAAATGCTGCCCGAAGCGATCCGCGAAGAATCGTACTCCTCGTAGGCGGTGTGGCCCAGTACGGGCCCCCATCAACGGGAAGTAACCATGATTCCAGGGAAAGCCCACGTGGTCTCATACATTCTTAAACTTTGATTTATTCTCGCCCGAAAAAAAAAATCGAAAAATAAATACATCACCTTTGCACCTAATGAATAGATGCTATCTGAGTATATTGAAAAGAAAAAAAAAAATTTCAAATATACTAAACTCCGGCTATACCACAATACCATGTCAACAGGTGAGAGATCGAGAGAGACCGAGGACTGATCTAAGGGAAAAAAGCAAGAACATGCATCACGTGGATCGAAAGACCGTGGAGAAAGGAAAAAAAAAAAAAAAAAATTGGCCGAGAGTAAAAGTCGCGCGAACCCCGAAAAGAAGGGGACGCGAGGCATCGAGAGGACCCGATAGACCCCTGAAGGGCTAAAGAGGATTCGATGAGCAGAGAGGGTATAAGAGAATAAGAGAAAAAGAGAGAGAGAGAGAGAGAGAGAGAGGTAAGCTGCCTCCGAGCACCGAACAAAAACTCTAATCGAAGTTTCCGAAGCCGAAGGGAGCCTCAGCCTCTTGTTGGACGTTTTATCACTCCGTCCCGGTACCGCGCCGCGGTTATTTATATTTTGGCTCTCGGTTATTAAGGAATGGGCGTCCACCGGCCGAGAGCGATATTTATATATTATTTTCCACGACCTTCGGCACTATACACTCGCACCCCCATAGAGAGAGAGAGAGAGAGAGAGAGAGAGAGAGCTAGATGAAGAAGAAGAAAAGAGTGAAGAGATACCCAAGCCCAGGCAAACCTCCAAAAGTGGTAGGTGGAGTCGAAGCAGCCACACCGTATAGGCAGAGGTCCATTATAATTTCGCTATCCGATGCTGCGAATTACGATCCTCCTGTATATACAGAATCGCGCATGCGCACAAATACTCGGGGGGGGCGAGTAGCACTTTATGCGCTTTATGCTCTTGGCTCTTATTCTTTATGAAGCTTACTACCCTCCTAATTACCTTTTGTAAACGACCAGGGGTATGCCTCCTACTTCCATCTCCGGCCCGAACCTTCAATGGCTACCAGTTGGCTCCTCTTGGCTCTGCTACGAGCTGCGCTCCGTACAGTTTGAGGCCCCGAAGTTGTTGCTTCTTTAAATATTAATTATGTATGCCAAGATGGGCCTGACGCACACGCGCGTCCACGTGTGTGCACTTTCCCTCGTGCGGATAAGCCGAGCTCGCAGAAATCCCTTAGAGCCCCTCCTCGACTCCCGCCTGGATCATGGAGCATGGTTGCACTTGTACACCAAACCACAGGGGGTATCCATCTTCCTTGTATCAAAATCCCAACCGTGAATTCACATCCCGGTGGGCAGTCGCTTTTCATTTTGTGCATAATTCCAAATGGACTTTTAATACCTTTTGTTATACGTATAAGCATTCCAATATAATACCGATACTCGCTACCGGCTGCCAGTCCCTGTATACCATATACCGTCCTGCAGCCTGTGCCTTGCTGGCTTGACTCTGCGTCTCCTAATCGGCAACGGGATACCAGGGCAATATCGGAGGTAGCCAATGGCTAATGCAATTTGTCCACGTGGCACGCTGCTGCTGGTGCCTGTTCCGTGGGCTGGTATTTACTCTTTAGCAAGACCAGCCAAAGCGCAACGACGCACAGTGACAGAAATTGTATGGTAATTAGGTATGGATGGTTAGCCAGGAGTATTGCGTACTTACTGATAGCTGCTTTGTGTATATATAGATACGCCAGGTAAAACGAAACAATCTCCGGTCCGTACGACCTGCTCATAGCTCGCGTGACGGTGCGCGAGGAGGAAGTGTCGGCTGAGAAACTGGATATTGATTGGCTACAAGGAGCAGAAGCTGTTGCCTAGCAGCAGGCCAGCAAGGTGTACCGGGGCTCTACAGGGATACTATCGTTTCGTGCATCGCTCTCTCAAACCCTATCTATTTCAGCTGGGAGCAATCGCTCTAGGTAGGTACCGTAAGCTGGGAAGTTGGGAAGGATTACGGTAAGCGTCGCGACGCCCGACGTACTCGCAGACGACTTCCGGGGGAGACCGACTGCCCCGGGTAAGAGATAAAAATAAATTGATCAGATATTAGAGGTCTAATTCAATTATTAAATTTTATGTTAATTACGGAAAATTTTTATCGCGGATGAACCTAAAGGGTCATGACCTTTGAGATTGATTAAGAGCCAATAATCGTCACGTGGCCGTACAGGCAATGCGAAAGCGCGTCTTGGGGATGCTGAGGGTCGGGCTCGGGTCGAACGCGAGAAAATTCCGAAAAGTTGCGTGTCCCCGTTAATTCTGAAAAAAAATTTTCAAAACGTCCGCTTCGGGTGAAACGTCGGTATTCTCGGGCTTGGCCACGCACGTTAGGTCCTATAAATCTTGATTAGCGGGTAAACGCGGATTTCGGTGAGGAACAAAGAAGAAAAGTTGTCGGACGAGGATGACGGGGGAGAGGGTGGGTGTGCATAGGGGGATGGTAATAATGTCGGCTATGGTAAATTGGTATAGAGGAAGGCATAAGAAAGGAGCTTTGTGAAAGGTTACGAAAGCCGAACCCAAGGAGCGTGCTTATTTACTGGCGCAGCTTTCGATGCTAATATCCCACCCGGACGGCCGGAGCAATCGCGTTCGGAAAGCGGCTATAATAATGGGCCCGGTCCCCCTGTTCGGGGCCCAATTACAACAGTTTTCGCACTGCGAGATTTATACGCGGAAACCCCGGGGTACGCGCCGCTGCCTTAATTAGTGTCACCGACTGGGCCCTCCGAACCCACCGCGACCGTAGGATGGTATTTCGTACCACGCGAAGGGTCCATGCCCTTTCCTGTCTCTGCCTACGAAAGCCCCTTTGAAGCCACACCAGGAGGCTTCCCCCTCTAGGGGCTGCAGCAGGACCCCCTCCTTAAGCTGGGAGCATCTTCTAATCCGCACGTTGCTCCACGTCCCTATGTATACCTATATATACCAATACACGAGTAACTAGTATGCAGAACCTGCCGATATCGCGTACCGTAAGAAGAGTGAAGAATGAGGACGGACTAGGAGAGAAGGCTGGGAGAGGAAGGAGGAGGAAGAAGAAGAGGAGGACCGGGTAAAAGGGTGAATGCGGGAACGCGAGGTTCGGCGAGGCCTAAGGAGGGGCGCATTGTGTGTTTCCGAGAACGCTGAGCTTATCGGTGGATCTGTCGCGGTAATGAGGTATCAGCCAGGAGCAAATAAAGGAATAAATATAGGGAGCGGAGAGGGCGGCGAGGAGGAGGAAGAAAAGAAGGAGGAAGATACAGCGAGGGAGGTGAAGGAGCAGCAGCGGCAACCGGCAGGCCTCTCCGCCGCGAAACACGGAGGAGCCAAGGCGGGCTGGGGCCTTGCCGATACAATGCTTCGATTAAACATTCGCTGCCTAAATAATCAGGCTCCCTTATGTCCTGGCGCGAAGACGACTGCTGCCTCCTCGCTCGCCGAACGGGCCAGCCTGGACTCTGGCTATTCCGGTTCCCCGTCTCTGGGAACGGAACCCGTTCCCGCTGGCGTTCCGCGTTTCGCGCTGGTCTTACCTACGAGCGAGACAAAGCGATCAAGAGGGAGGCTGCGAGATGGATGGCGGGTGGGCAGGAATGAAAGAGATAGAGGAATGTCTCCTTTTACCTCCTTTGGCTCCTTTAACATCCTCAAGCTCCGTCACTCCAAGTTATACCGCTCCCGACTCGACTGGAGCAACGTCAGCATCTCTTTGCCTGATCCCGTCCTCCCTCGCTGCTCTGCCGTACCACAGGCGAACCCAGACGTCTCTTGCTCTGCTATAGGTATTATGCAAAGCGGTAACCGTAGGTGGCCTAGCGAGCCGGACGCGCGCTGTAATTAATACCGATGCTCTATACGGCCGCGTTTCGACCGCCAGTGCGAATACCGAATTAATGCGACGCCCCTGACCTCCTCGCGGTAATTATCCGCGATCTTACTATCCTACCTATTTCTCTTATGCGGAGCTGTTAAGCTCGAATATGAGTTCATTAATTTTACGAGTAAAAGTTAGTATGGGTATACGTAGGGTGGGGATCGGTGAAATTTCGATACCGATGGATTCCAATGAAGTCCTTGATTCTTTTGTACTTTCTATAGTCACTGCGAGTGCGAGAGAGAGGGTCTTATGGGCGCTTACGTTAGCGAAAGAAAGACAGAGGTTATTCGACTTTTCATGAGAGCGGGGATTACCCTTCGAAAATTGGCTAGACGTAGATACGACTTTGAATGCCCGTAACTTTTGAATGGCTCGAGATATCCAGGTGATTCGGTACTGCTTCTATTTGCATTTTCTCAAGAACCTGACCCATTCAGACCCAAAGGTGTGTATATGCATATATATATATACATAAGCAACCTCGTACTACTCTTGAATGAACTGCTTTTCATTCGTGAGTATCACAAAGATTCATGGATTCAAGGATTCAGGACTCCGTACCCAAGAGCAGGATTAAGTTATCTTCGAGGGAAGATCGAGTAAGGCCCACGCCTACCGAATATCCCCAAGGACCCCCGTAGCGATCTTGCCCCTCCGTGGTATCTGGATTCGGGACGCTTCCTTTCTGAACTTTCGATCGGAGTAAAGGAGCAGAATGGGCCTCACCTACGCGTACCTCTATCGAATCCTTTCTTCTCGTAATACGCTTAGGGATTTCGTTAATTCGATCTAGATCGATATTACGTCATCGCGAGGATACATAGATCTTCTCCATTCTCGTACAAAACGGTTAGCATATACATATACCTGTTAGCTTATTTTCCGAATATTATATCCCAACGACCCACAGGTACTGGGACTTATCAAGACCCAATAAGGCCCAACCAGTAATACCTAACCTCAATCTCATCGGTCCGCACGCAAAGCCCACCCCCCGACCCTCTTCGGTCACTTCCTTATACACGTATTCCATATATCGTCTGCCACGACGCCATGCGTCGCGACGCCATCCTCCCTACCTCACAGATCCCCATTGTACCTTCAGCAGTTACTTTTCGGCTAGTAACATTCTTCATATTTCAGCTTTGCATACGTTTTGTATGAGCAGCCTGGCCCAGCGATGCTCGGTGTGACGGTCATGTTAACAGCTTATTACTGGCTGCTATATCCTCGTATGACACACATGCTCCGACTAAAGGCTGCTTCGTACGTTATACGTTATGCGTTGTACGTTATACGAGGAGCATCGTGCCCAGTCCCTAGGAACGAGCATTCTGCCTCGATCTATTCGTTATGCTCGTCGCGACGTGCCGCGTCTCTACCTGGAATACCAAATGGCTTTCCCCTTGAGGGATGTGCTGTAGGCGAGTGATGCGTTACGGAACCGGCGACGTTCCTTTATTCCATGGCTGAATATCGCATGTGTCAGATATGCGAGCGGACTCGGAATAATTCAGTCGCGCATAATAAGTTAAGTTTTAATGGCCGATCAGATATGCGTAATAAGTGGCACGTAGGGACTATGAAATATTTTTTTTTTTTTTTTTTTTT
>NW_014332832.1:322528-330283 GCF_000341935.2 Cephus cinctus
TTTTTTTTTTTTTTTTTTTTCAACGGATGCCATGGCGGTTTTCACTTGATGTACGAAAGGAATGTACTTTGCCGCGGTAGGGGGGGAGAATTGGCAGGTAGGTCCCAAAAGGGAATCGAGGAGGGAGGACGTGAGGAACCTTGGTTGAAGGTGCTCTTATTCCGGCATGGCGGTAAGTCAGGCTTTATTTTTTTGAAAGTGATAGCTGGCCGAGCTACGTGCATTAGAATGCCAAGCGGAGTGCGCGGGCGTCCCGTATCCCGTTTCAAGATGGAGATAGCAGCGTCCCGGTGCCGTCCGGCGCTCGAGAACCCTAGACCTTACAGAGGGAACGGAGGGCTCAAGCCTGACGCGCATTTATCACCCTCTATTGTTGCACGGGCAAACATCCGGCCCGGGTTTTTGGAACTTGACGATTAGGATTCACCGAGTTGATCCGAGCGATCGAAGTGATACAGTTTTTGGGATTTTTCAAAATTTTATATTTTTCTGTGTATATATATATTTTTTAATTTTTACCGCACCTAGGGTGTTCTACTGGTGCGGATTGGATCGTCATTCGGGATGCTGGAGAAACTCGGGCGAATTGGCAGGTTCGGGATTTCGAAATGGCCTGGGATTTTTTCGATGGAACGCGAAGAATCGCCTTATAAGTCTGCGGGCGCTGAGGAAAAAAGGGACGAAAAAGGATGCGACGACAGTCGGCGCGTCCAACGCTCTCTTGGCTCGTCCTTGTTCTTCTCCCATTGGCTGGAGCCGAAAGGGCTGCCGAGGGCCCAGGATCGTGTGAGAGAGAGAGAGCGAGTGAGTGTAAGAGAGAGTAAGAGAGAGAAGTAGGTAGCAGCGAAGGAGCTACGGGAAGACGTGGGTAGAGACTCGGGAGGCTGGAAGGGCCTGAAGGAGCGGAGGAGGATGTTCGCGTTGGGCCCGAAGGGCCAGTGGCTGCGGAGGGAACCCTACCAAGATCTGAGATATCAGTTATCAATTAACGAGAGCACACGGAAGCCAGAATGCATTGCTCTTCGTCTCGAGTCTTCTTGCCCGCTCGGTAATTTAGGGACCGACGTCTGTCCGCGAGGGCCCAGAGAAAGGGTCCAGCGAGAGAAACGGACCAGACAGCTCAAAGAGCCTGGAACGCAGCGACCGAGATCGAGACCAAATGCAAAGTGAGGCCCCGATCGCGGACCACGTATTTACTGTCCCTCTTACATTAGCATGGGCCCGGGTGCCGGGTGCTCGCGTATACCAGGCCCCGGCGACTGCCCTCAGCTCCCATCCAGCATCCCCCCTGCTCTACCCTTCAGGACCCAACAAACTCTTCCGATCTTCCGTCCTTACCCTCTCTTTCTTACTCCTCTATTACATTCCTCGTCCATTCCCTCTACCTTTTTCTTCACCTTTTTCTCCGGTACCGACCGCACTGCACCCCGGCTCTTAGGACCTTAGTCATCCTTCACGCATTTCCTATTCCATTAGCTCGAACGGGTCTGGGCTTACCTAAAACACAGGAAAAAAAAAATAAAAAATAAAAAAAAAAATACAAAAGATTAGCTTTTCGAAATGTACATAGATACCTCGGGCGTATTAACTCTATAATAATATCTCATTCGCCGGGTAACCACGCGGCGCAGCCAAACCGACATAGTACCAACACAATAGCCCAGCCATGTCAGGAACGAAATGATACCAACTCTCGATACAATGTACTCGGTAAACGTCGCCGCCGGCGGACAGGATTCTGCGAATATCTCTCCGCCACGAAGCGAGAGAGGTGAGCCCACTGCGAGTCCAAGAGAAAGAGAGACAGAGCCAAGGCCCGAAGAACAACAGAGCTGGAAAAGAGATACAGAAAAGAGTTTGGCCGGCTCTCCGATTCTCTCAATTCTCGACTCTTCGTTTCCCTGAGAGCTGGGAGTTCGGTCCCGGCTCCAAAGAGAGGTATAAGGGTATACGGAGGAGCCCCGCCGACTCCTGGGGCCGTCGCGACGCCGCCGATCGGACTCGGGCGGTTTCGACCGATCTGAGTGAGACTCAGTCTCACCGACCAACCGACACACTCTCGTCCGGCCACGGGGAGAGAGGTTAGGCTGGGCTAAGAGAACGAAGAAGAAGATACCGAGGAAGAAGAAGAAGAGGCGGCGGAGGAGGAAGATGGAGACGGAAACACGGCAGAGACATCCTCGTGCGTACACGCGCCTACCTCATCGGTGTCCGTTGATGCGCAGCTCTGTGATGGTGATATTTACGGTCCGATAGAATCAGCCCCGTACGTCGGCCCCAGGGAGAAGCCGGTCCGGCCTAGCGGGCCGGACCGTGTGTGCACTGCGCTTTTTTTGCGGCTTCAATTTGAATTGAAAAAGGCTGTGGACACGAGGACAATAGGTTGCGCCGCCGCCGTCGCCCTCCCCTCTAGCCCCTTAGGTACTCTCCTCTTTTAAAGCCTCACCCGCAACCTCATCCTCAATTTCAACAGGACTTACCCCGCCGATAGTATCCTGATCCCAGTGCTCCTTTATCCGTAATTATTTGAAGAGTCTATCGGATCCTTTTTCGAGTCTCGGTAAATCCTTGCTTCCCGCATAGAAAATCCCAGGCTATTTCCATTTAAGTAAAAATATTTAAAACCCAACCAACCCACAAGACTTCGTGCACCTTCGGAACCCTTCGGTCCACTTCGGCATATGGAATCAGATATTACGTATGCACGGACGAATCTTCCACCCTGCGTCCTCTGCGTCCATTCTTCAGTCCTTTTATCCTTCTCTCTTTATTTCTCTCTTTATCTTCATCCTCGACGCCTCGCTTCACAGCATCCCTCCCGAATTCCTTCAAGAAGATTCGTGTATCTCGAAGGTCTGTACCTTCGCAGCTCTGTACCTCGGTACCCCTTGATACCGTACAACCTACTCGAACCACCTTGCAATCGCTTCTACTTGGAGATACAGGAGAAAGCAGTACAGTTGATCCAATTATTTTAATATCTCTCCCAACGCCCCTCTCCCACCCAACTCCACCCATCGTCCAACCGTACAAAGATCGATTGACAAGATCGGCAATAATAAATTGCTCGCACGGAGCTAAATAGGATTGCTCGAAGTCAGTTGCTCCCCTGCGATAACCCGTAGGTATAATCGATGCAACCGGTGTAGCCGATTTAAGTACCAAGCCATCGGAAATCCTCGGCTCCGCTCGGCTCCCTGGCCGATTTTATTGCTAATAGGAATTTAATGGAAGTACGATGCAATTTTCTCCATTTAACGATCGATCCTTCGCTGCTCCCTCGTGCGTCGCGCCGAGCTCAAAGCGCAACGGTCTCAAAAGATTTTTCATTCCCCGATCCCAGCCTCAGTCCAGCCACCGACCGATCCCGTACTGCAATTTCATGAATCGGCAATGTGCAGACAGATCGGTCCCATACATCCCCCCCTCGCCCCATCAATTATTTCGTATTAATTCCCAACTAGAACCACGAGCGGTCGCACCACTTCCGGTACGAAGTCTGGTAAGGAGTCCGAGACAGCGGAGCCCGGAGCCTGTGAAGCCTGAGGGGTCCATTCGTACACGATCTGCCTCCTAGTCGTAAAAGGTCCCAAGATCGGGCTCGTGTCTCTCCACGAGTCTACGTTATGTCCCCTGTATCTTGCAGTGTGCATACGAATCGCTTCATTTCTTTCCCGGAACGGCTGGCATTATAATTTCCCGGGTTGACTTGTAAAGAGGCCCCGACCCACTCGTCATATCTCAATCCGGGCCTGACCGCGGGGACCGTTTCCCCGTAATCCTGTTTAACGTGAGAATTACATATGTAGAGAGATACGGGACTGATGATTAAACGATTCCGAATTGATCTCCGTGAGGTCGTCCAGGGTTGCCTTCTACCAGTGACGAAGACAGGAACGGATGATGTATGCAGTAATGAGTATGGATGAAAGTTTTAGTGAAAATTACTCCTGCTGCGGTGCTACCAACTGTACCAAGTGAAATTGGCGATGGTGCATGCGAGCGAGGATCGCGTGCATCGGCTCTGAAAACAGAAGCGACTCTGCGAGGCTGACGGGGAGCAGCGGAAAGAGGGTCGGGGAAGGTGAAGAGGATGAACGGGTACGAGAGGATGATGATCGGTAGGAAGAGGTAGAGGAGGAAGAAGAAGAAGAAGAAGGAAGAGCGTGCCCGAGGCTCCACCTAATCAACATCTGTCTAGCTTCTCGACCTCCTCAACCTCCTTCAGCTCCCTAACCACTAACATCTTCCGTTCTGCATCCTCGCCGGTATACAGGCCGAAGAGTGAAGAGTACTCTTTAAGCTCGGTAGAGCCGCGTGTCGCCCTGCCGTGTAGACGAATTAAAGAGTCAGTGGTTAACTCGGAAAATTGTCGAGAGCTTGAAGATCGGGTCTAAAGGAGCGGAAAAGAGGCGGGAGGGAGGATAGGGGGAAGCGTCGAGGAGAACGAAGAGCGCAGAGAGAGAGACTGCCGGGAGGTCCTTGGATCTCTAGTGAAGAAGCCGCTACCGAGGATTCCGATCTTCTTACATAGGGAATGCCCATCAGTCCCTCTTCTCCGGTAGCTAATCCAAGTTTCGCCGGAGGACTCCAGAGGGCAGCGTTCGCTAGGTCCTCGTTCTCTACCAGGAAAAATTGCAGGACCCGGTCCAGGCGAATCTAACACGTAGTGCAGCCAGGATGCGTGCTCGAGGACAAGGAGGCATCAACGGCTGCAACCTGATACCTGATAAATTCGATATCAACGGCCGACCGCCCGCGCATGGACCCAAACGCTGGACCCGCGCGCTCGGTACGGCATTTAGGTCGCAGCCACTTCGCTCCATCTTTCGGAGACACGTACACCCTCTCTTTCTTTCTTTCTTTCTCTCCTCTTCTCTTCACTTCGTTCTCTTCTTACATACCTGCACGACCTTCTTGTCTCTTCATGAGAGAATCGCGAGACTCTTCTGTTACGCTTCACGATCTCTTCTTCTTCTTCTTCAGCATCTTCCTCCTACTTCTTCTTCTACGCTACACAGTGTACACACGCGCGTACGCGCCTCTTCGTTCTCGCGTCTTTATCTCACGTTGCAAAGGGCCCAGCCACCATCCGGCAACGACCACGTGGAGGACGAGGGCGAGCGGGGGGCACGGGGACACGTAGCCCTCATCCTTTTTTTTGGAGGACCTTTTACTTTCCCTCTTTACTACGCTGCGCTCCGGTCTGAAATTTCAGCGGGTCCCGTGCTACAGGGAAAAAAAAGAAAGGAGACGACTAGAAGTCGCCGAGTCTCGCCTTCGCAGTCGCCAGTCACCCTCAGCCAGCCACTCGCGCCTAGACCCTCGGAACCCCCGAAGATTCCCTCTTCTACCCTTTTTCTTTATTCCATGTCCTCATCGCCTGACTCTCGTGCGAAATCATCCAAGCGGCATCGCGACGCCTCGCGTCTTTCGTCCAGACGGCTGATAACGAGTAGTACTTGCATTCGGCATGCACGTTACATATATATATATATACACACACTATACTATATCGATATACAATATATGCGTAGGGAGCAAAAGTACCGTGCAACGTGGCATCCTATCAGTAAACAATGTTTCATTCCTTCTCGCATTTAGCGAAGCCGTCGGCATCGGCGAGTATCAAGATCGAGCGTCCCGGTAAATAATCAGATAAGCCGGACACCGAAAATCCGCAGCGGAAGTCCTACGTGGCGAAGGCAAAAAGCATACATATATATTCATCCCAGCGTACAGCAAGCCACCGGGAGGTACTCGCAAGATCGCGCGACATTTGCCATGGGAGGAAGTCCTTTTTTTTCAGTCCACCAGGTTAACTCGCCGAGTGTCGAGATCCTCGAGGGATGCCGGGGAGCCATCGGCGCGGATCAGGAGTAGGAAAGAGCAACAGGTACGCCGGCTAATCATCCGTATAATCGTGGCGATCGACAATCCGAATATTTAGCATTCGCCTTCGTCCGCAAAGCGGACACGCCATTCGCCGAATGCGATTCGTATTTTTATCGAGACTCCGCGATCTCGCAGTTCGCTAAGTAAATAAGAGGGTGCGCGAGAGTTAACCTATAGGGCTAACCCGGTGCGGAAGGGGCCCCGAGTCTTTCCAGCGTGAAGAGCGAGAGAGAGAGAGGACGAGTCCGGCGCCGATAAGAGCGAGTGAGACGCAGCGTCATAAACGCGTGGGCGAATCGACGAATTTTATAGTACGTCCAGAACCGTTTACGGGGACCAATTTAAATTCCATTGACTCTGTACTCCAGCAACCCCGCGACTATCCTGTGAGAACCCGCCGTAAGGACCCCGACTGTCCCCTCTCTGCCCTTTGCCCCGGTCTCCAGCCTATCTCGACCCGAGGAGCCAGCTCCCCGAGACCCGCACAGCGTAACCAGCCAGCAGCCAGCCAGCCGTTGGACTTTGAGCGTCATCGATCTCAGCTTCAAGAGCCGAGTAGCCTGACGAGTGACAATATTAAATAAATAGCTGGGATCTTCAGGACAAGGGAGGCGAATCCCATAGAGGAGCCTTCGAGGCGGACGGACCACCAGGATACCGAGGACGGCCGTTCGATGCGGAACGCGACGGCTTCGTGTCCCTTGAGAAATGACAACACGATTCTCGACACCTTCTTCTTCTTTTTCTTCCTCCGGCTTCTCCCCCCATCTTCCTCCTCTCTCTCTTTATTCCAACCACCTCCGTCCTCGCCCTCTTCGGCTCTTCGCGCAATCTTCTATACGTACTTGACTTATTACCTCGGCCATAGAAAGGCCTCTTTTCACCGAGATAGATCATTCAGGCCACTTATGGGAAATTGTTTAGCTGCGTTTACGCGTCGATTGCTCGCTGAATTCCTCCGTCCTGTGTATTACGTATAACTCTGGTCCATCAGCGCAGACTCCCTAGAAGAAACTGCATTTCCATGAGCTAGCTACGTCCTCGCCGGAGCAGCCACTCCCACCGAGCACCGGATCCCACCCGAGGGAACCTTTTTGAATTCGAACCCGAAAATTCACTAGGTAAAGGAGAATACGGAATGGAAGGCATTCGCAGAGGCACGGAGATGAGAAATACTGTTACCTCAGGAGCAGCAGCATCCGAATCTTATAATCCTAAAAGGCAAACAGGAGTCATGCAGAGGAGAGCACAATCATTTTTTTTAAACCGATTAACTCTTAAAATCCTTCCTACGTCCCCTGGATCCCTCGGGCAAGTCCCACGTGTTCGTCCAATGGGCTCGGATCGGTGTCTCTTTTTCTTTTTTCCTTTTAATTTTCTCAAATTTAACCTACAACCTAACATATTCACAAAGTACACGACTCTCTCTCTCCGGCAATGAAATTCGTAAATTCTCACACCGGACATCTGAAAATTTCCAAAGATCCGAAACATTAAAAAAAAAAAAAAAAGAAAAATTCAAGAAAGACGGAGACAAGACATCCAATCCGTACGAGAGAAAGACTCAGAGCGAGAGAGACAGAGATACTTGAAACGTTCCAAGATTTCAAGGTGGGCAGAGCCTCCTGCGAAGTAATATGCTCTCACCGCATGAGGTCCTTCACCACTGATCCTCCTCTCAGCTCCCTTGATCCGTAGGGCCCCTTTCAGACCGCAACAACATCACTCCACTCGCTACACGGACTCTGGACCACAACAGCATCCTCGTCTAGCTAAACTTGATCAATGTTTTAATTGCCGTTAATGATTCGGAGATATCTCATATGCCAGATATCCTCTTACCGGACTCTCGGATGACCG
>NW_014332832.1:330379-340128 GCF_000341935.2 Cephus cinctus
CCCCCTTCATTATTAAAGACTGTCCCCCCTTACCCCCCTTCAACAGAACCCACCTATTACATCTTAGACCATCCCAGCTTCCTCCATCCATTTCTCATTCACCATTCTTTTTTTTTATAGGTAAATAAACCCAATGACCCGCCGTGCATGCCGGCAACGCATATGGATTCCAATGATCAATAAATCGAAAATACAAATAAAAATTCTATCAACCACCAAAACTTATCAGCCCAGTCTTATCAATGAATGAATCGTTCGAGTAAGTGCTGTACGCCGTATGCCGGGCCCTTGCGCTTCATTCCAGTAGAATCCGAATGGGTCCGCTACGCGTGGGCCCTGACACTCTTCTATAATAACGTTTACAAGGAATCCCAAGGTAAAATAACGCCGCGGGTGGTTACGATGTGTATAAAATAGTAACTGTCAGCGTGTAGGCCAAAGTTGATGGCACATTGTCATATTAAGCCGAGTGTAATTTGTCTGGTCTTCTTTCAACCACCCACACTATATACTATACAAGATAGTCAGTGCTGCATGTACCTACCTATCTGCCTGCCTACCTGCATGGCTGCCTGGTTACCTGCCTTGGTACCTACCAGCCAGGGAGGCAGGCAGTCATGCCTTCCTTCCTTCCTTCTCGTTCAACGACCCACGTCTTCGATTCTGGCAACCCTGGGTCTTTGGTATTATAAAGGTACCTGGTATCTATACTCATCCTTGAGGGATGCCGTGTTGGGTATGTATAGAGAGAAAGAGAAAGAATGAAGGAACCTGGTCCGGTATCAGGCTGGCACGCAAGGAAGCAGCATCCCTGACGATTAATCCCAATCGGATAGAAAAGGGAACGAATAGACAGAATAAGTCCCCGACCTTCTTGGCAAGGCCCCGATGACTGCCTTGTTAAGGTGTAATAATAATTTGGATGGCGACGGGCGGGCCAGTTTGATGTCCTGACACCTGCTGGGACTCCTGCGCGACAATATCCTACCGGGACCTCGAAGCACGTGCGCCAGGTAACACACCCAGGAGGTGATAACGAACTTCGGCGTGATCGGTATAATCAACTGCGATAGCCATTAATTCTTATTGTTTATAACAGTCCTTAATTAATGTGATCCCTTAGCGGCAATCGCGACTCATTGATTTCCTCGACAATTAATCACCCCGTTGATCGTAACTTACGTTTTACTACATTTGAATTTCTACCTTCTCAATGGACAGAGTAATCCCGAGTAACAAGTAGTAGCGAGGCGACAAACGCCCTGAGCTATTCGTGGCGACACGCGGCAATGTATGTATACGCGGGATACTTCACAATTTTACATTCTAATTACCTGAAGTTACGAGCGAAACAACTAGCCGGCGGATCCGCGTGACGATGATTTTCCTGAACCGTAAACAGTTAAGAGTAAACCGTAAACTCTGCATGCGCGATAGCTTATACGCCTATGCGCCTATCGCCGTACGTGGTTAGTGTATATCTATATATGCGGTGGTTATACAAGGATGTATATATATATATATATATACAGACTAGGAGTATACCTAACTCTGCACCTATGTAACGAGCGTAACGGCCTCGTACGGTATGCTGTGCTACGGTACGCACGTCATAAGGATGACAGGTGAAGCGGTCCACGGTGGATCCTCCTGAATCGCACGATATCCATTATTGGTCATTCTGGGTCACCCAGATGACGAAGATGCTGCGTTGATAAGGGGATGAGGTATCTTGCGTGTCATGTAAAATTTGAAAATTAAACCTATTGCCATTACGGTATTGTTATCGGTGGTACGGATGAGGTGTCCATGATTGAGAATTGTGTTGAGTCCCACTGGATGCTGGGATATATTAGTCGGTCCAGGGACAGGTCCTGCCGAGATGAGGCCATGAGGAGGTTGAATCTATTATCGAGGCGAGTAACGAAGACTCCGAAGATGACTCTGCAATCCTGGCGACACGGGAGAGGCGTTTCGGTTTCAACGGGGGGTACCTCTCGTTGCTATCATCTACCTTAGATACCCTTAGAGTTCATCTTTCTATGGCCGTTCGATGGAACTGCCAGATTTACCTGATTTAGTTTAATTCTTTTCCATTGCGAATACTTGGGATATTTGAGATCCTTCGTGGGATGGAGGTTTGATGTATGCTTGAGGTATTAAAGATGATCGGCGTGGCTACTTTATGCTGATAGCTGTGAGCTATGAGCTATGAGTTATCAGCCATGACATTACGATCTGAATGATGTACACCGAAAACTAGATTCTTCTCAATGCCAAGAACTCGCGTCGTTTCAGAGTCACTGGCGACGGACCATGGCAATGGACAAAAGATCATCAGGCAGCAGTAAGTCGACCCGTTGGCAAATCCCATGTCTGAGCACTGCCAGCCGCAGATGTATTGACTATCTCTTGTTGTGTATCTGGCATATTGTTAAGTTAATTGAAAGGGATGATAAAATCGCAATGTTTTTGACATTAAGAGAGCCACGGCGATGCTCGACACGGGGTACCGGGCTCTTGCTGGAGGTGAGGAAAGAAAGAGACGAGGAGGTGGAGGATGGTCCAGGTTTGAAGAAGGTGGCGAGAAAGGGAGAAAGGTGAAAAGAAAGAGCATCCTTGGTCCAGCCTTCTTCTTAGGCAGATTCGCAAGGTTGCCAAGGTTACGGAGGTGGGA
Source organism: Cephus cinctus (assembly GCF_000341935.2). Lineage (NCBI taxonomy): Eukaryota > Metazoa > Arthropoda > Insecta > Hymenoptera > Cephidae > Cephus > Cephus cinctus. Next base: position 333,057 of record NW_014332832.1, read on the forward strand.
CTGCTCTCGTGGACGCACCTCTGAGATTCTTAATTGCAGATAAATAATATGAGCTTGCTGGGGACTTTTCAAATTGAAATTAGTTCGCGAATCTCTCGATCGTTATTCCCCGTGATATAAGGGAGGTTTAATCCTGGTTACTTTATAGCTCGATTTACCCAGCAACATCGATACCTGCAATAATCAATAATTCAATCAATACGTATTATCGAGTGCATTTAATGTAATTTTCTTTCTACAAACACAGACCTGAACTTTCTCCAAGCCTGAAATCATCGTCGAGCTGTCCTTAAACCTGTTGCAGGCTGAAGGTTCCTTGTCGAACTCCGCCCGATCTCATAGGTCCAACTGATGGTAACACGTCTGAGGTATGCATCTCTGCTTGGGTGCGTGAACGCAATGGGTGACGCAACGAAGAACATGGAAGGAGCTAAGGAGCCTTAGAAGAGAATTGAAGAGAGCCAAGAGGAAGCTACGAGACCAAAAGAAGAGGAGCAGTCCCGTTATATGGCCAGAGGGACAGAAGAGGACTATGGGAGATTCTGCATCGCGAAGGATGATACATGCGAGGGTAGAATTTCGTATGAAATCTGGAAAGTTGAGATGGAGCGAAGTGGACTAGAGGATGAGAATGAGATGGAAGGAGAGGAGAGAAGAGCACTCACGTCGCGACGAGGCTTATTTATGTATCTACGACGTCTAGGATTTACCGTCCGGGAGCCTCGAGAAGGTTTACCTCGGACACAGATAATTATCTGAGAACCTATACCGTGTTTTATGTAGGAATGCATTTCTTGTATGTAGGTATCTATGTGTATACAGGTATACACTGCGTAACCTTTTGCAATTCTCTCCTATTATTCCCCACCATTGTGTATCCATGACTATTTACTGCGTTTGCATCTGCTTCTTACCTTAAAATCCTAAAGCACTGTATAACTATTCTTGAATGTGTACTAAATAAATTCCCTAGACACCCTAAACGTCCGCAGGTATGTATATTATAGAGAATTACTTATCGGCTTCCTACGGTTACCACATGGTCAGGTTAGGTGCTCCTGCAACTTCCTTAAACAGCTTATATAAATTTTCCTGCTAATGGAGGAACGAAATGTTTAGCAGCCTCTAAACAGCTCATTACCGATTATGCAACCTGTTAGAATTATGTTTAAAGTGCAAGAGAAACAATTTAGTGTACTTATGCGATTCAAAAGGAGTACCGAGCGAGGCCCATAAATTTCTCAGGCCTGAAGCCTAGGGATATCCGTCATGGGAAAACTGACGTGCCACTTTCTATGCGAGCAATTAGCTATTTAAGAAGTGCAACCTCCATCGATATCCCTAGACACTCTTTAACTAACAATGATCGCATATATCCCACCTGAATAGCGAGACAATGGAGAGCGAGAAAAATACGTAAACACTGGAAACTTTTGCCTTCCCACAGAAACGCATTGATAACTGCAACTTTGTAATGATAAAAATCATTCCCATCATATCACTTAAACTTTCTACGAGGTCTACGCACAACCACTTCTCAAGAAATCCGAAGAAACACAACAGCACGTAATAACACGTACACGTTGCTAACCTTTCTTTCTCACTTGGCACTCCACGGTCGTTTGAATCCATGTGCCGGTAGTCCGCCCTGCTGCTCGCCGGTTCTTCTCCGTTCACTACGCGATATAAACGATACAAACGATATGTACAAACGATCAGTGTCCTCTCCTAGTTGCCAGGCCGGGCGAGTCGAAACCCCCGTGGCGAGAAGCTATCGCGCTCGGACGCCATTTTTACTTTTTACACGTAATAACTTGTAGCGTTAAGAGACGCGATTGATTAATAGTCAAGCGAGCAACATTTCACAGTACATTCTCATTATCAGTAGTAATATCGAATCGAGTATAATGCTAAATGATCTTTCCTTATGCTCGATTATAATTATTATGAAATTATCATTGTCAGTAAAACGCCTAATACGAGACCGGCCGTTAAACGAACTCTCAACGACTCCAAAAGTTACCGACCGGGCCGACTGACACGACACGAAATATAAAATGCATCGATAGCCTTGAATGGAATAAAGCAAGTTTAACGTAATTGCACCAGTTTTTCTCGGTTTCTAGTAGCCTTTGTGTAAACACGAACTTGCTCTAATTAAAGCAAATCAAAACATAGTTACTCCTCGCGCTCCGCATAGAGCGTTTTAACGTTAGCTCGACTCGCACTGCTTTGGCTACTTGGTTCGCTGGTTACATTGCCTGTCTACGTACCAACCTACCTTACCTAGGTACTTACCAACTTACCTACATGACAGACACGCTCCGTTGGCACACATTAATAAACAGCACACGTTCCCCCCTGTGTTCCAGGCAACTATAGATAGCGTAGAGACGGGATAGACGCAGGCCGTACTAATTGCATCAGCATACCAGTTTGCCATGTCAAACTGCACCTGTGACTGTTACAGTACGTCTACAGTGCACGGTACATGGCTACGATGCTTTCTTTATCAAACAACAGAAGAATCCTCATTGAAAATCCAGGTAAAACGATCACGAGTGATAAGTTTAATGATTTTAATTAATCAACGTCAATCATACGTCCTCCCATGATTTGAAGAAGATGTTGACGTTTCGTATTACAATAAACCAAAAAATTCTCTAATAAGATGCATCTTATTGTTACACGACCAAGAGGGGACGAGTCTTTAAGGTGGCAAAGGCGGTCTTTAGCATGGACCTCGTATACATACGTGGTGCTCTCGCACGCCGGGAACCAAGAGTTATGCATCTCAGGTGTAGGTTCCCGGTAAACCGGAATGCAGATAACTACAGACCGCGTCTCGCGGTTTCATTTACCATTTTTCGATCGGCGCCGATCCCGAGAGTCGCTGCACTCTCTCGGCAGCCGCCAACAGCTCGCACAGTACAAGCGAGTCGTTCACTTTCTAAACGCACCTTGCTGGATCGTTGCCAATCAGCACAACGACCTTACGCTTCTAGGTCCCGTGTCTTTGAGTACGCGACATGCACTTGTATGAATAAACTCTTCAGCGAACGGACGAAGACCCGGCGCCTTTCGTTCGGACCAAGGGAATCCCTTTCTTTTTAATACCCTGATCAGTCTTATCAAACGATCACCGATCTAATTGACAGTGTATTCAAATGTTTATCCCTAGATAGACAAGAGTGGCAATTAGCTGCTGGCTATCGGCTACCAGAAAGCAATGGGAAATTAATTGAAAATGAAACAGCGTTAACTCTTAATTATGCATACGTGGGGACCGAGCGAATATCTTCCTTCAGCTGGACCAGCTACGTCACGCGTGAGATCGTCGCTGAGTAGTTGAGACTGTACGAGTCCCATGCAGCTCCTGTCCCAGCCTTCTTCACTCCCTTCGGTCCACGTCCATTCTCCTTTCCCCTCTTTTTCCTTTTTCTTCCTTTCTCCATCTCCCATTCCACCTCAAGAATCTCTTTTATTTGCGCAAACAAATAAGGTACCCTTGGCCCCTGTTTGTTTATACACAACACTCGGCCAACTATTCCCTCCCTCTTTCTCTCTCCCCCCTCTATCTCCTTGATCGTTCTCGCTCCCGATACTGCTCCTACTCCGTGAGGAAAAAGAGGAAGTAAAAAAAAAAGAAAGTCCAGAGGAAGGATCCATCCCCGAGACACTATGGGTGCGTGATGGTTATAACTCTTACGTAACGCATCGTAATTTATATTCGCGGCTCACAATCAGGCCCACTCCGTAAGGGCCACACGTACCTTCTGATACGTCAGGGCCGTACCTAGGGCTATTAGGAGCGCACACTCGGGTACCCAAGGATGGGACTTGCATTCTAACGTAGGTATGTTTAATTGAAAAGCGTAAGCGAGTAACACACAGTGTATATCAGGATACATTGCTCACTTCATTTTGGTACATTTTAATCTACTCTTTCTTCGCTCGCTCACTCTCTCTCTCTCTCTCTCTCTCTCTCTCTCTCTCTCTCTCTCTCTCTCTGAGGGTAATATCCTGAAGTTGTGCGTGCAGACGATCGTCGAGATGCGCCTTTATAGAGGTTTGCTTCGTTTCGCAGATCGGTTATACTAGTCCAATGAGAGGGAAGGAGGAAAAGGCAGGCAGGCAGGCAGGCAAGGAAGGAGATATATCGGGGATCGCGTGCCCGGGAATGTCGTTGCATGTTTAGCGAGTCTTTCGCAATTACGAAACGGCGGCTGCTGCTGCTGTTGCTGCGATCCAGCAATGGTGGCAGCAGTGGCAGAGTGCCGGGGCTGCCGGAGGACGCCCACATTCTAGGTATATTCCAGAGCCGAGTAAAGACTTTGGAATCTGGTGTCTCTGGAGACATGAGGAGCAGAATCGGCTTCGGTATATACGAGCTCAGAGTCGAGGACGCTTTTGGCCCCAGGATACGTGAATTCGGAGCTCCGAAAACGATTTCCTTCCCAATCCTTAGCAATCGTGAGCACAATGCCTGGAATATTTGGCAAATGAGCGTGTCTCTCGGGTGTAGTCACACGCGAGGAGTCCTGAAGAACTAACGGAGGATCCAGACACCCGCGTTACATGCCCATTTCTCCAGGAGTTAATAAGCAACGATGCTCGGCCGTCTCTGCTCAAATGACACAGGCGCAAATTATACGGCTGGATAGAAAAAAGGAATTGCGGCGAGCGAATGGAATTGCTTTGAAAAACTACCAGATACGTGGAACGGACAAAGGATTGGCTCTACGATTTTGGGAATGACTGTCTCTCTGTTCTCTATCTACGAGTCATTCGCGTCGATCGGTAATTGCGATCCGCTCGGAAATAACGATTCCAACCGAGGCCACCGGCGGCCGTTAGAATTCTATGGAAGGACTCCACGAGATATATATATATACATATGTATATATCTTATATATTCATGCGTGTAAATATATATATATAGAACATACATATGTATCTACATGCCCAATGTTTCTCGCATTCTAATTCGTATAAACGTCGAGAGATCGAAATATTCATCCCCGCGGTGAACGGGTGGTGTCCGCAATTACCCAACTTCTTTCTTACCGGTGGCTTCTCTCTCTCTCTCTCTCTCTCTCTCTCTCTCTTTACCACCATCTCTTCCTCCCATATCCTCCCGTTCATCTTCCTCCATCTATACCTTCCATGTCCACACTGAAGCCTCTCCTCCTCGCCTCCACGAAGGTCCCTCCTATACACCTCCTCCACCTTCTCTACCTTCTGCCCCGTGCATCTGCGGGCAATTCGGAGCGAGCCGCCGGATTGCGAGCACGGCATACCGGCGAGCCAGCCCAGTCATTTTCAAAAATACCCGGCAAAACGATTCGGCCGCTATTACGACGACCCGATCTTTATCTCACTCTCTCGCACACCTCGCACCGAGACTCTCTCTCTCTCTCTCTTCCTATCACACAGTCTCCACAAGCCAATCGAGGCACCATCGTACTTGTCTCCACCCCTTCACCCCCCCCCCTCCATGCTACCCCTCGCGATTCGCTCTTCGAGTCCTTTGAGTAAAACACGATTCCCTCTCTACAGCTTCCTGGCTAGTTTACACAGTACCTATAGGTATCCTAGGGGTACTTCCTAGAGGAAGATACACAGCGTATACCTATAGCAAGGACTATCTTCCTTTTAAGTCTTCCAATAAAAGTTTAAGGGGTCTCGCGTGTCGCCATCAAGTCCAACCTGGGCCCTGCGAAATGGGATCGAACCTGGCGAGTTGCTCGTCCTGGACCAGATTTCCCGCATCTCTTTGCCAGAAGGGATCGCATCCTTCCCCGAGTACATCTGCGGGGTCCATCAGATCCTCGGAGAAGACGCGTGGGGAGGGAGGAGTGCCATTCACCCCGGCACAGTTGCTAAAGTTGGTAGACTTGCTAAGAGTCGGCAGGGACAACCGGACAGATACAGATATGCTAATACACGAGTCGTTTACACGTGATATATAGCCGGGCAGACGAGGATGCCGACTCCTGTCTACATCCTTGTCGTACCAGTGAAAAGGTACCTTCCGTCCCTCTCTCTCGGATTCACGAGGGCGTTCAATTAATATTTTACCGATTTTCCTTAGCGAAGAATATCATTGCCCGAAGCTGCGGATAAAAGTTTCAATTACTCAAAGTTTCAAGTTTTCAATTTCAGTTTCAAAGTTTCAATTACTCAATCCGGTAAAGCAAGGACGCCCAGGTGACTGGGGAAGAACGTATAAAAAAAAGAAAGGAAAGGTTAAAAAAATAGAAGAAAGCGTTAAAAACGAAAGTATCGAGAGGCAGGCGATAAGCGATAGCGATACGGGGAAAAAGAAAAGACGACGGGCTGACAAAGAACAAGCAGTGTTTCCCTGCGTTACCTTACGGATGGGAGTGACTTTTTGTCAGATTTCAGAAAGACACGGTGCGTCGAGTGTCGGACGTCAAGCCCTTGGGAATAATCACTACAATTACCTTACCGGCACGAAATCGGTTCCTAGAAGACCAATGTAAAAGGCAGAAAGGATTTGGCTCCGATTGCTCTTCGGTACGGACGACTTCTTGCTCCGGGATTCAAACCGACCATAACGCTAGGTGGATATTCCACTGTTCACAGGCACGATAATCGAGCTGACCTTGAATTTCCATGAAGGCGACCCGACTTTCCTGTAATCTCGAATCCCCATGTAAAATTCTTTTTAGCGATACACACGTATACGCCAATGGCCCAGCGTGCAATTCTCACGTGCATGTATATTGTGACGTGATTTTTCGAATCACGGTCCCAAGGCGGCTCCGGTTACCGATATAGATAACGTTCTCGATTTCTGGTTCCCTTCGGGTCGCCAGCCTGCTCAGAAGCTACGCTCTCGGGTTGATTCGTACAGTTATGTCAAGGCTCTCGTAAGATTTCCTTATTGTTTAGTCGAGGTCGAGGTGCTCGAATCTGCCGTGGGGAGATAGGCTCGACGTACCGAGTTGCCCGGCAGAGCTGAGTACCCGACGGAGACGTCTCCACGGACCGGCAGAAGCCCGGCTGAGATACCGGCGCCCCGCTGGAGATGGGCAAAGGGCTGTAG
>NW_014332832.1:340348-340554 GCF_000341935.2 Cephus cinctus
GACTCGAAGGAGATAGAAGAGTTATCGGCTATAAGGCTCTCGACCAATCAGAATGATTAGTTCTCGGATTTGGCTATTGTCAATTGACTGTTTTAAAGCAGTCTGTCTCGGGGCACCGATCGAGGTGTCACGGGGGTCATCGCGCTCCCGTGCTATCTGTTGATAGTTTTTCTTGCCGTGTTTCGCTACGGTATAGCAAGTTCTCG
>NW_014332832.1:341126-347379 GCF_000341935.2 Cephus cinctus
CTCAAACCTAGCAGCCTGAGCGGCCGTGCATTTCCGTAACCGTCCGTTCCCGTTCGTGTATCCAGGTGCGTTTGCTGATTTTACGCGACCCCAAAGATCAGCACCTACGGTTGTTTCCCGATTTTACGCGTCCCCAAAAATCGACAGGATCCTTTAAGCTATCGCCCCGTCCGATAGGTTCCGTCAGAGCTCTCGTTCTTGGTGGAGTTGGGCCTGTTCCACCCCAACTCCCAGTTTATACCGGGTCGTCAGTTCCCGGTGAAAAAAGAATTGGCTGGCGCCCGCCTGGCTTGCGGATGCACGAACAACGGGTGGACGGCCGAAGGTAACGTAGGTTAGTTCTCGAAGATAATCGAGCTGACCTTGAATTTCCATGAAGGCGACCCGACTTTCCTGTAATCTCGAATCCCCATGTAAAATTCTTTTTAGCAATACACACGTATACGCCAATGGCCCAGTGCAATTCTACAGAGTATATACGCTTTCACGTTGACAGTCCATGAGGTCGCTTCTGTGTATTATAATCATCGCTTCCATTACACCTTCTCCTGGAAGTATCCTCCTGGTGCACTTCCCTGTCTGGTACCGGGACTAATAACGCTGCTGACTTTACAACCATTTTAAAGCCTCTTCGCGATCTCATTCGCTTTTAGCCTCAGCCAAGGCCGGATCGCTTTTTTCCCCTGGAACACTCGGCTGGAGTCCTTCGCTGTAGTCGTACCGGCTCCATTACCGCTGGGAGAGAAGAGGAGAGGAGAGCGTAGAGGAAGAAGCGAGAGCCACGCGGGAACGAGGAACGAATAAAAGTAGGACACCTTGAGGTGAATAATTCAGTGGTAAATTCGAAAATTCAAAGAGTCCCCTAAATCATTCGTGATATCACTGAGGTAATCCGTAAGGCCCAACGGAAAATTCTTAACAAGGGGACAACGATAAAACATGTACTTTGGGAAGTGCCAATTGTACGGGTGGAACGTGGCCGCCGCGCGCAGAGTAAAAGGCCAGCGAATACAACGGACTCATGACTCTCGTAACACTAGAACTTAAGAGTGTTCTAATAACACGGACGGGGGGCCCTATGAAAGGTACCCTATTTATGTGATACATATATATACAGTATGTGGTCTATAAGACCGCACTAGAATATCGTAGAATCGTATTGCTACTGAACGATCGGGCCTCAGGATCCAGCAAGGGAACCGTTTCCAGGAACCGCTTATGCTCGCGTAACATTACCGTCTCTCTCTTGAGCTACTCTTCTGTAAATTTACGAGCACTCGAAATTATGCGCGTTTCAGGAGAACTCTCGCGCGCGAAAGCACCGAAGAACCCGGGAAGCCAATGGGAGTTCGTCGACCTGGGGTCTCTCCTTCCCATTATCAAATCGAGACACCGCAAGATCCATCTTTCCATGAATCGAACGAAACTCACGCACGAGCGGATACGCTCTCTTGGTTCGTCCGTTGTGAGAAAGAGAGAGATAGAAAGAGAAATTTCATGAAAAATAAAATAACGTTACGTTAGAAGTACATTTTATTCAAGCTGGCTCAATATATTCGATTCCAATCCGATTGGCCGATTTTTTACGTCACGAGTCGCTAGGACCGAGTGGACGTTTGAGTAGTCGTTGGAGCAATACTAAGCAATGTAGTATCTCTACCGAGTGTCCACCTAGTATCGAGTCTACTAAGGTCTGCCTGTTGACGTTCCAGAACGACGCTCGGACCCAAAAGATCAAATTCGCAAGGCTCGTATGATAAGCATGTTAAAACGTAGAGGGGACCGATGAAAGAAACTCATCGATTCCCAGCAGCGTTCACAAAGTCGATTATAACGGCCTATAAGGAATGGGACTCGGGATTGAACCGTAAAATGAGAAACAATTAAGCTTTTATAGAGTTACAATCCAGAAGGCAGACAGTCTGCGTATGCGTCTGCACATCCGTCCGCGTATGCGTCCTCGTGCGCTCATACAACTTGTTACGAACGTCAAGGTCGCGAGTGTACCTGAGATCCAGGATAGCTGCCAGACTATTTTAAATCATTTATTCCGCCTATGCGTGTACGCGCATCAGCGTACTCGCCTACTTAGTTCAGGTTCAACCAGCCAGTAGGGAAATAGTCTGGAAGTATTAAAAATCTGGTAAGGGCAGCATAGGTAGGTGCATATCGAGAGGAAGGACGATTTTATGTTAAATAATAAAATTTTTCACTTTGAAAAGTGTAATTCTAAAAAGCTCCAAGTAGGCCCTGGAATCATTGGAGAATCTTCTTCGCGCTCGACTTCACTCGCGTTATTGATTTATCCTCAGCCGCCTTCCTACAAATAATCCCTTGTAGCAATAATTGCTGACAATATATACCCCAGGCAGTCCGCCTGCCCGACGCTTGGCCGCACAATATTTACAGTCCCACGGTGAGCGCAATGCCAGCTATCCAGCCAGCCAGTCATCCGAGCCAGCCAGCCAGCCAGCCAGCCAGCCAGCCAACCAGTCATTGCGAGTACCTCTACACCTAGCGAGAGCTTAGTGGCCACTGCAGGGCACCGGCGGTATTTAGCAGTTAACGATTTCAACATTTTTCCTGGGTTTATCCGCACGTCTTGGCCTTTATAGAGTTGCTCTATTTGCCAGTGGTTCTCGAGGTCGAGATTACGGGATATGGAGCATATGAACCTTTGCCAAGGAGAGTCAAGGGTTAGGATACACGGGAGGGTAAAAGAGAGAGAAATGGAGGATGGTTAAAATTGGTCCAGACCATAGAACAACATCCTTGGGCGTATTTGTAATTCAAAGGTAAAGAACGTCCGACAAGGTTTTTAACTTAAGATTCCTCTCTCCTTGTCTCTTGCTCAGGTGCGTTTCACCCGGGAACATCTGACCTCGTAAGAATGTCCAGTACTGTGAGTCCCCTGGGCTCACAGGGTCATAGTCGCTTTCGGTGGTAAAGGGATTGAGGTCGGTGAAGTTACAGGTCCTCGGATCCTTAAATGACCTGGCAGGTCAAAAAAGTAGGCCCGACAGAAGTATGGTCCGTGGGCCTTAAGCATAACCAATTGCATGTGTGTCTATGCCCATAAATTAAGGATTCGCGAGAGTATCTCACCGGGCGCAATTAAGATATCGTTCGGTGATACGAACAAAAGGAGATGCGTCTGGCTGCTCTTTAGCGTTAGACGTTTAATTACGGTGCCGGCAAAAAGCTCTCGTAAAAATAATTTCAAATCAAGCGGGCCTCCGGTCTAATTAAATTTTGGCGTAAAAAGAATATGAGCAGGTTGCATGATTCGCAGAGAACAGGGGAGAGAGAGAGAGAGAGAGAGAGAGAGAGAGAGAGAGAGAAAATTGCCAGGGTATAAAGAGGTCATCCTAAAATCCTAATCCTGATCCTCTCGAGAGCTCTGTTCCTTTGAATTATTTTTACGGCACAAATATTTTAACGATAAATCGCAGTAAAATATTTTTTATTTGTATTAGAAAAAAAAAACAAAAAAATTAATAGAGAAAAAAGTGAAGTGAAAAATATGCAAAGCTGAGTGAATTCGATGTCTCGAGGTACATTCGAGGGGATTATTAACCGATTGCACATACCCAATCTCCACCAGAGGACCAAGAGGACCTCCGCCGAGAGGAGAATCTCAGGAAAGCCCGAACCAGCCACAAAAATAAACCCCGGAGGATCTCTAGCTAGGCTACGGCATCCTGGCTGTCCGACTGCCTGGTGCAACCGTAAGAGTGTTATTGTATGGGCCCCATAGGGAAGTATGCATGTATAAGAAGGGCCCGAACAGTGTGAACCTGTCCACAGTTATAAATAAGGCACCAGGGGTCAGGCTGAGAGCCAGGTTTACGAGATAAATGCCGTAAGTTATGCCGCGAGGAGGGGCTAATTCTACGATTTAACATGATCTGCTAAAGTGTCCACGTTGCCGCCTTCTACGAGTCCTCCCGGTGCTCCTACCCCGGTCCAGGTCATGTACGTGAACATCGACGTGGGTATTGAACGTGCTGCCCGTGCACCGGGTATATGATGATGTTACGTCAAATGGCTCGGAATTGAGGAAACGAAAAGTCTGGGTAAAGTCGTCCTGGTCATCCTGGTCCGTTTACAGGGCAGGATGCTTGGTAGGCGTGGATAATTTTTTGTGGCTCCTATCAGGACCCTCGGGGGCCCGGAGGAACTCGGGGTGAGAAAGTGGGAAGATGCCGATGGAAAAGGGGAGGAAAAAAAGGGGGAAGGTCGGGGGCCTCATCCGAGTTCCCTCAGTTCGGGCAGGCCATTGTGCGCAACAAAGCTACACTTTTCTACTCGATCCACCTAATGGATAATTAATTTTTGATAAATCGTCCGGCCATGACTGGCGCGGCACGGTGTAATTTGTTTTTCGATTTCTCACAAAGGACGCGGACATGCGCCTCACAAAGCCCAGGCCCCAAAGATACGTCCCAAAGAGGGTTCTTCCTATCCCGATGCAATCCAAGGGGATGAATTTGTTTCTTCTTCAGGATGCGAACCCCAAGATCTGGATACATCCCGTAGGTATGATGTATCCGATCGTAAAAATCTGTTAAGGGACTCGCGGACAATCGGTAAGGATGGTACGAGCTAGCCCGAAGCGCTCGCGTGGCTCCTGAGTCCCAACGCCCGACATCCTCGAGTGCATCACGCAACGAGAGCTGAACGTATCGAGTTGATCGTGGACCGTGCCCATTACGCGTACGTGCACCGATGCAACGGGTGCGCAACTGCATCGGCGAGCCGGCTACCAATAATCCGCTGGAAAATGCAAATGGCCTCTGGTCCCGATCTAGCTAGAATCCCGAGCCATTTTCGTCCTGTCTACGATCACGCCCGATCTCTCTTTTGTCGTACCGAGCCCACGAGGCAGGGAGCCCTCTTCGAAGGTGGAAGAAGAATAGACAAGCCGAACAACATAATCGCGTGGACCTTCCGATGGGTTCGCGAAAGGCCGGCAGCCTCGGAAAAAGGGCGTCGACGGGGGCCTTTAAAGGCGCAAAGGGGCGCGCTTTAACTCTCCTTCTCTCTCTTGCTCTCCCGTGCCAGAGGGACCCTTTCTCGTTACTGCGCGAGCCGTAGGATAAAGGCCTCGAAGAGTGGCCGTCGTAGCGGAAGAATTTTAAACACAGCCCAAGAAGAGAGTGGCTGCGGCCGTGGCCATGGTCGGGTTTAGTGGTGCAATTTCACTAGCGAGACTCGTCTCCCCGCGTCCCTCGCCTCTTCCTCGCGCTCTACCTTCTTCTCATCTTTGCCGATCACACCAGCAGACTCCTCAGAGACCGAGAGCAGGAGAGAGAATGGGACTCGCCGAAAGACGGGCTGAACTCCACTGGACTCTACTCCACTGAGCTCGACCGGTGTCTACTCCACTGGACTAGACTCCCGTCCCGTCCAGCCAGACTCTCGTCTCATACTGCATCCCAGAGGTAATTTACTTTCTATCCTCGTTCCCTGCATCGGACGCATCTACGTACCTCGTCGTTCCTGCCTGCGCCTGTGCTAGTCCAGGCGCTTGGACCAGCTCGTCTAAATCGAGCGAACAGAGTATAGAGTGCGAGCCGACGTACGACCGTGGTGTACCGAAGAATTCAGAAGCAGAGGGACGCCAAGACATCGCGGATATAAGGGAAACACAATTCCCATTGAGGAACAAGATCCTGCGAGGTCTTGGTCCAGGTACCTCGGACTCTGGAAAGGGAGAGCTGAATCAGACTCTCGGAGGATATATTTCTAGTACCACAATTCTTGTGGAATTTAACGAAAATTCAAATTAGCTTGATGCAAGATCAAGAATTCTCATGTTTCTTCGAGTTACCATACGTTGGTACGGCTGTAAAGTTAGTTACTGGTAAATCCGTATTGGCGTATTTTCACAAGCAGATATATATGTATACATACATGTAAGTACATATAGATATATAGGTGGTTTCCTCTACCTACTTTTACTCTACTCCCTTTCCTGCCTCTCTCTCTCTCTCTCTCTCTCTCTCCCCGTCTTCTTTCCTCGTATGGACTTCTCTTGATCTCTCGGCTCTCCAGTATCGCGTCATCTCTCTCCATCCCATGGTAAGAGTTAAGAATTCTCTCTCCCACTCCCGCAGCATCACTAGGCCTGGTATAATTAATACGGGCCCCGTGGAATGCCGGTCGTCTCACTGAGGTCCCATCCCCCTGAGGTCCCTAAGATCCCAGAGGCCCCTTAGGCGCTTGAGGCCCCAGAGCACTCCCCCTCCCC
>NW_014332832.1:347633-364470 GCF_000341935.2 Cephus cinctus
CCCCCCCCCCCTCCCCCCCCCGTTGCTAACCTCACTCTCTCGCCTCCGCTCACAGCCTCCGCCGACAACCCCTAAGCAAGTCTAGCTGGCTAGTCTAGCCAGCCATCTAAATCCAAATTTTTTAGGATCCTCTACTTGGCCCAGAATTTCTCACTCACCTTGCGTGTCTTGTTAAAAACTAGGGTACCCATCCGGAGCAGCTTCTTCCGAGATGGTCACTGGTACTCTGAGAGATTTACAACGAGACCGCTTGTACTGCTCTTCTGTTTCCTTCCAGGAATCTCTTGAATTAGAATCAACAAAATATAACCGGACACTCTCGATACGTAGACACAGTCTGGGCCCCTTATGTTCCTCGATACCTCATTTTCATACAGAGACCCGGTAAGGAGGAATATATCGATAAACGTTCCACGACTCCTCGAAGAATCTTCACGAAGACATAAACCTCTTCCACTACGATAGTTTCAGTTTTCAGAAGAAGATTCCGCACGCCTTTCAACTTTCCAAACTCATTGTACCCGGGGACCTGGATTCTGTTTGCTCGGGCCTTGTTCCCGCATTAGTCTCGCTACACCCTCCTCCTTTGTCTTAACGAAAAAGAGATCGGACGCAAGGAGCAGAGCCGATGGAAATGAAAGAGAAAGAAAAAAAAAAAAGAAAAATGGTATTACCAAGACGAGCAAGTCGAAGAAGAATATCGACAGGAAAGAATAAACTAAAGGGTGACCGGACTAGCTCTTGGCTCTTCTAAGTTCCACAAGGTCCAGGATCCCCTGGACCCATAGAGAAGGCAAGCTCCCGGAGCCAATACTGTATCCTTCCAGGCCCATAACTTTGGCAATCAGATAACGGACCCATTAGTTTCGTTTCCCAAGTCCCAGCAATTTCTCTCGCCGAAGAAACGTCAGCACGCGCGATTGTCCAACCGTGCGAACCACCACCTCCGAGCATCAGGCCCATCGTATCACGTTCCAAATCAGTGAATAACGATCCCTCAGAAATTTCACCAATCATTTTCACCTGGAATCCCAAAAAAAAAATCTTGCTTCCTTCGAAACAAAAATTCATATAAAAAACTACCAAGATCCAACCTACCCTACGATCTCCTCCAACTCGTTCCATGCTCCCCACGCATGGTCAACCTGCCTAACCCGCCTAACCTGCGTACGTTGCGTAGCCCCTTGATCCACCTAGAGCGAAGTACCCACGCACGCGATTCCCGTGTCTCTCGTTTCAAAAGCAGCCTCCAAGAGTACTCTTACACGTTACGCTCTCGATCGATCACACCCTTGGACCGTACTCCGGATCATCAATATACGCAACGTGGAACGATGCAATTCCCGCGAGAGAGAGATATTACATGTACCAAGAGAATGAAGCCAACGTGGAGGGACCAGGGGCAACAGGTGGTCCAAGTTTCTGGAGTATGCTCCAGGCTCGTAAAACATCTCCTTGGCATCCTCGCTTCCTCGCTTCCTCGCATCCACGTATCATCGCTCGTCCTCCTGCCGGACCAAATGCCGAGCGGCTTCTACGCACGAAAGAGTCTCCCATACATGCACGCACACGTGCGCCTTATAGCGCAGAAGGTAACGAGCTCCCTAGAATTCAAGGTTCCTCGTCTCTACGCTACACTCGATTACCTCATTCTCATCTCGATCCTCTCATCCTTAAGGCCACCTCGGTCCGTACTACAACCTAACCTCTAACGTAAGCTCTACCGATTCCTGGGAATGCATTTGACCCAACCACCTGCTGTTAGCAGAACGGACCCCGTTCCTGGTCTCTCGATCCTCGCCAAACAATAAGACGCACTCTAACCTCTTACGACATCGCAATAGCCCCGTTCGAAAGGTGTAACAAGCGGAAGTGCAACTTACGAGAACGAAGGAGACGCGAGCAGATGGGGAAAATGAAAAAAAAAAATTTATTTTTTGAAATCATTTTTTTTTTAATAACGACACTATACGCGCATCACGTACTCCCTCTATCTAAATGCATACGTATACGTATATTCTGGGGATCCTATCGGAAAGTAATTACCCCACGGTGTAATTAATCAAATTCCACGTAGGGATGACGCGACGAAATGGAATCGGCCTTTGGGCCTCGGAGTCCATTAGCGAAAGAGGCGTTAGCGGATCGTCAAGTTCGCATTAGCTTATTCGCGAATCGTGAATCGTGATTCGCCGATCCTGAATCGTGACACTCGAGCCTCGAATATCTTCTTTGATCTTCAAGTGAATCGAACGGAAGAGCCATTTCGTTTCTGTCGTGTATATCCGCCTTTATAGTGTAATTCTTCATTCAAGTTTATATGGTATAATAATTCTTCGAGAACTGGAAGACGCTAACGAGGATTCGCAAAATGGAATAGAAAGGTGGCGACCGTCATGTGAAACGTTCGTTTGAATTTTAATATATATATATATATAATACTTACATGCACTGTACCAAGTGCATTGGAAAGTGCACTCGGTGCATACAACCTCGTTTCTCCCTGATCGAATGCATCTACCTACTTATACTATATGCCTCTATACTGTATACCTATATGTAATCCATATAACGTACAAGCATCTATCCGGAGTTCAGCTACAACTGCAACCACAACAACAGCAGCGACTGCAGCTACTGCCAATCGAATATACAGAGATCGTCCAGCCGAGTGAATGCAGGCACGAACGCTTTCTCCGTCAGGATTCAGGTCTGATTCTCACGTGGACTGCGTACCGGGATTCTTGGAAATGAGATATCCCGATTTTAACATGAGGATAGAGATCACTTGATAGAATAAA
Source organism: Cephus cinctus (assembly GCF_000341935.2). NCBI lineage: Eukaryota > Metazoa > Arthropoda > Insecta > Hymenoptera > Cephidae > Cephus > Cephus cinctus. Next base: position 350,435 of record NW_014332832.1, read on the forward strand.
TATATTTATCCAGCTTCCGATAAGGGTAGAACAAAAGTAAATGCTGATTAGACGAAATTGAAATGATCTTGTTGATTTTACTTACGGTCAATAATTTTAATTGGAAAGAGTCACTCTTAAAGGTTAGGGCCTGAGCTTTACTGTATGGTCCATAGGACTATCTGACTTGACTCTAGTCGTAACTTCACAGCATCCCTATAATCATAGCTCCGGGCAAGATCGAGCAATCACGTACGCTGAATTTTTCTTAAGTCTACCTGCATACTCGTTGCACTTTATGTGCAGTTCTTCTTAACGGTCTTACGGAGCCAGTATGACTTTGGCGAACTAGCATAACTCTAGACCTGGTTTACTCGCCGTCAATTTTTAGCTCGTGTAATCATGGCTTTATCGTGGGTAAAATTAAAAGTTCACGCTGCACGTGGTTCCGGGGCCCTGCCCATGACTCGTACGAAGGAGCGAACAGGGCCGTGGGTACTTGGGTTGGATTTTATCGTGTAAATTTATTTTAGCCCCGCTATCCGGGACAAATGAGATTATTATTTCTTACCGGCGAGTTATCTGGTAATTAATAGAGTCAGGTCGGAGAATAAAGGTTTGGCTGAAAAATTGGACCTTGGAAACCAGTCGAACTGGGTCCGAGTTGGACGCTCGGGACTTGAGCGATGTCAGAGAGTGGCTAACCTGCTCGAGAAAGCTTCTACCCGGTGTCCGGATGAGACCGGCGGAGTTAGGGGGTGTTGGGGTAAGGCAGAGGCAGAGGAGGTTACGTGGGGAATAAGGAGGACGAGAGGGCGGAGTGGGTAGACAGCGAAGGGCTAAGGTAGGTAGGACCAACGAAAAATCTGTAATTATAATAATTATAGCCGCGTGGACAACAATTATAAATCACCATTGAACTAGGCACTGAAACGCCAATAAAATATTGTACTTGCTGAGCCATTAACATCTGTATACACCAGTTGGAGGTACGTGTGGGGCCCACCACCCGATTGAAAAATGTACTCATTTATTCTCTCAATTTCCATCGGCATTCGGCGAACCCCTTCGGCCGACTCTCAATGCCGGATGACAATCTAAAAAGAGAAAAGGGACTGGTTCCCTCTCTCTCTCTCTCTCTCTCTCTCCTCTTCTCTCTTATTCGCCACTCTTCTTTTCTTCCTCGCTCTTTACCCCCTTTCTCGGGCCCCACTTCGCTCAACGTTATGAATGACAGCCGCTCTGTCAGTGCGGCGCAACTACCACGCGGACCCACCCTACTTTGCCGAAGAGCCCAAAAGTCAGATTTCCTTTTGATATCTTAGAGACGATCGTCGTCAGAGAAACGTATCTCCGTTGGAGAACGAGGACTGGTGCTGTTTTATCGTAAGAGTGATACGAGGGTGGAATGATAAATTGTCATAGAGACTCACCTTGATGAAGCAGCGTCCTACTGGAAGATCCTCGGGAACGGTGGCGTTGTAGAGCGGCTTCTCGAATATGGGCTCGTTTTCATTATTGTCATAAACTGTCACTTGCACTGTAGCACTACTGCTGAGAGGAGGATGACCGGAATCCGTAGCGACGACGACGAGCGTCGGCGTCGGATTGGTCTCGCAGTCCACGTGGGCGATGGTCGTTATGCGACCTGTGACCTCGTCGATGGTGAACCACGTGGAATTCTTGAGGGAATACTTTATAACGGAATTAGCACCTTCGTCTAGGTCAGTCGCAGTGACGTTGACGACCGACGTTCCAGGCTCAGAAGCTTCAAGGAGATGACCTTCGTACCGGTCCTGCTCAAATTTCGGAGCATTGTCGTTAACGTCGGTCACCAGGAGTTTGAAGGTCCTGGCTGCTCTGAGAGGAGGCGTCCCGGCGTCCGTAGCTTCCACTGACAACTCGTAGACGGGTTTCTCCTCCCGGTCCAGAGGACGCTCGACGACCACTAGATAGATTATGTTATCCCGGGTGGCTAGACCGAAGTGCCCGTCGCCACCCGTAAGCGTAACCGTAGCGTTTGAATACTCGGTCCTAGAGTCCGGGTCACTCACGGATATCCTCGCGACGAATTCACCAGGTTGAGCACTCTCGGATATCTTGGGCGTCGCGTCGTCCGATAAGAATATCACTGTGATTGCCGGCTGATTGTCATTAACGTCCGTCACTCTTACCGAAAGAAAGGCACTCGCCTCCAGAGGCTGAGCACCTCTGTCCCTGGCCACCACGACCAACTCGTGTCTCTCCTTCGATTCAAAGTCTAGCGGCTTATTCACATACACCATCCCGGTCTCAGGGTCGATCCGGAACATCTCCTCGCGATCCGATTGTCTCCTGTTTATGGAGTATTCGATCTTCCCGTTCTCCCCGGCGTCGGCGTCGCTGGCGTTCACTGCCAGCACCGCAGTGCCTACGGTTGCGTTTTCAGGAACACTCGCGGAGTACCGAGTCTGATTGAAGATCGGTGGATTGTCATTGACGTCCTGGACCGTGACGTTTACGTGGAGTCTGGAGCGCAACGGTGGAGCGCCGCCGTCGAGGGCCTCTATTATGAGGTTGTAATTAGACCTTGCCTCTCTGTCCAGAGACCCAGAGTTCTGTAGGTCCAGATAGAGGACGCCGTCGCGTCCCCTGTGAGGTGCCAGTCTGAAGACGTCCCCCACGTTCCCTGCGACGATCTCGTACCTCTGCGTCGAGTAGGGGCCCAGATCCGGGTCCTTGGCCGGCGGCAGAGCGCGCTTCGCGTCGCGCGGTGAATTCTCAGGAAATTCCACGTCCACGTGCTCGACCGGAAACGTCGGCGCGTTGTCGTTCTCGTCGAGGACCTTCACGACGACCCGGACGTTCTGGGGCAGAGCCACTAGGCTGTAAGAAGCTCTGGTCTCCCGATCTAGGGGTACTCTGGTCCTTATCTCTCCAGTCGACTGATCGACTATCAGATCTGCGTCTACAGCCGACCCTGGCACCGACACTATCAGATACGGCGGACTATCCGCATCGATGAAACCCACCCGGGTCCCGGGTGGCGCGTTCTCCGAAACCTCGAGGGTCTGCACCAGGTCCGATCCCATACCTGGGGCGAGCGTCGCGCCCAGGACGAGGGCGAATAACAGCGCCCTTACCGAGCGCATCCTGGGACCTCAGGAAAGTACTATCTCGAGGTCTCCATTCCTAATCACGCGCACGTCTAGAGGACTAGGTGTCTAGATGCCACCCGGGTATGCGAGACTCTCGAAGGAGAGGTATCTCCGGGATCCCGAGTGCAAAAGGCAGGGAAACGTTCCTTAGGATTGTCCTGATTATCAGGTGCCTGGTTATACTTGATCCTCAATGTGGCATAAACCGATCGCCACTCTTCCTTTATTTTCCTCTAGAGTCCGTGGATTCCTCGTGATCCCGATACGTATTCCTGATTTCACAATTGTTACCACGATACTCGACGAGATTACTTTCCAGACCTCATTCTGATTATCCGACACGTATCGTTTTCTCTTCCTTTTCTTCTTGTTCTCCGGCACTAGAGGATTCACCAGCACCACGAGCACCGCCAGCACTACCACAACCGCCAGCACGAACACGAGCAGCACAACAATAACAACAACAGGAACAACAAGCACAACCAACACTACAACCACCACCCACACAAGAGCCACCTCCTTTTTTCTCCGGCGTACTTCAATTATCTCTTTTTCCCTTTTACTCTCGATCTTATCTCAACCTCCCATCCATCATTTCTCACGCCAAATTCAGCCTAAACTAGGAGCATATATCGCCACCTCCCTTCGCGGCTCTTACATTCCATCCTCCTTCATTCTGTCTTCTAAATCTTTCGATCCTTCTGTCCTCCCCCTCGCCTCCTCCTCCTCCTCCTCCGTCTCCTCCACCGCCACTTCTTCGGCTCGCACCTCCCCTTCGTACACGACTACGTACTATCACCTCCCTCAATACGTAGCATCTACTATCTACACCGGCACTGAATATCTCTTCCATATACGACGCACGAGGACGATTTACTCTCCCGTAGTAGCAGCAGCAGCAGCGACCGGCCGCAGCATCGGCAACAGAAATAGCAGCAGCAACAGCACACCGGTCACAAGGGGCCGGCGACCGCCGGGCCTTTCGAGACGCACTCGCGCACCTCCCTGGCCGCCACCTCGGTCGTCCTCACCTCCATCTTCCTTCCCGTCATCCTGACGATCATTTACTCTCTTCTCTTCTTCTTTTTACTCTCCTCTCTCTCTCTCTCTCTCTCTCTCTCTCTCACACACACACACACTCACTCTCTCTCCCTCCCTCCTCTATCTCTTTCTCTCTCACTCTCAACGCCTTTCGAAATACTCTTCCGAGTAATCGCGCCTGCTATTCCCTCAAGAGACCAGGGACTAGCTCACAACTTGACTCCGAATCTCTTCACCTGGTGCAGAGTTTAGATTACCGGTTCTAGAATTGCATCTACCTGCCTTCCCGATATCCCTCTGGAAGCGCAGCGTGGTATCCTCTCCCTGGAATAACTCTAGACACTCGGTGCACTGAGAGAGAACTCGCGCTCTCCAAACTCCATCCGAGGAGGAGACGGTCCAGCGCACTTCGTACGGTCAATCTATATAGTATATACAGTGCACATATCTATATCTATATCCATATATACATACGCATACATATGGGTATATAGACAGATAGAATATATATATCTACATCAGGTTAATATTCCCCTCACAAACTTTCGGCAGGAACTTTACGCGGTCGCGCGACTATCTCAACAGACAGACCGGGATCTGCTTCCTTCCAAAGGAACACTTCGGTTGCGGCCGTTCCGGACAGCCGTGAACGTGACTCTCGCACGATTTCGCGGTACCAGCGTCCGTTCCGCGCGGCTACGAGGTTAGGCATGCACTGACATGGCGGCACCTGCAAGGCCTACCCTTCCCCTGGTTCGCCTGACTCGCTTGGCTCGGTCAGGGGGACCCACTACCTGGCGGCCATCTTGGAGAGGGGAGCACTCCTGGGCCTCCCTGTCCCCCACCCCCCGACATTCAACTCTCCGGCTGTGGTGCACCCAGACTATACCTTCTTACCTACCTGACTTAGGTATGCAGGAACTGACTTACCGGCAGAGTTCCTACAGCACGAATCGCGGATCTCCGCACTGGCATCTACCCCGAGACTCCTGGACTGTAGTTTTACTCTATTACACTCGCGTCCCTTTACGGTGATCTTGATCATCGTTAATAACTCGTGCATCCATATTCATCGATACTCAAGGATTCCTCAAATCGGATCGATCATCCGAGCAACAGGGCTCTTTTGAAAGTGCAACCCGAATCTGTCAATAAGTCATCGCCTGGACTGAGGTTATGTTCGCGAGCCAGGATACTAGCTTGGCATCTCCTTCCCATCTCCTCCGCGCTCTCTCTCTCTCTCTCTCTCTCTCTCTTTCTCTCTCTATCTGGCGGCTCTCTAGACTCTCGTGGAGGGTCGAGGACCTACCTGACTCTACGAGTAGGCAGATAAATCTACCTCTACCACCTACTAGCTACCTGAATGGACAATGCACGCGAGCGAAACGTGCATTATTCCTATTTGGAGGGTCGCGGGAGTTTCTGCACTTTTTACAGGTGCAATTCAGCTCGTACCGCTTGCGTGATTCATCGCAATGAAATTATGAGGTATGTGCTTCTTGGTTATGTGTGAGTAGGGAATTTTGACTGTTCGTTTCTGCTTGAAAAAAAATGTAATGGATGCTAGGTTAAATAACTTGACTGGGTAAAAAGTGGAAAATACCCCACTGAAGGCGCGATCTGCAAAGGATCTAAGGGGTATACGTGTGCGCCCTTCGAATGCAAGAAGTTACGATGTTAGTTTTCTAGGAGTTTATTTATAGGCCCGGTGCAAGGTCTTACTCGCATTTACGTTTTTGCTTGGTTATTACAGCCCGGACTGCTTCTCTTGACTTGAGCAGTGCTTTTCAATCGACTTTGACTTTGCGCCATTTGAATTCATATGATTGTGCCTTTATCTTGTTCTGGAATACTCGGCGATCTTTCGAATATTCGTATCTCTGAAATCTTTAATGGTAAGATGATCGAGGAATCTTGACCTTGAATTCTCGGGTCTCAAATGGTACAGCGGAGTGATGCTGTGTTTAGGAATATGGTGGATTTGGGAATAGACTTTTTTTACTTTTCAGGAGTTGATTTTTAAGAAACGATAGGTTTACGTAAGTTGATTAGATTTTCGCAATTATTATTATTCATTGGAAAGTTAAAATTCTGATAAGAACACCGTTCAATTTCAGACACTATGGCTGTAATACAAAGACAATTGATACTTGGGTAGGATAGAAAATACGCCGGAAATGAAAGACCCTTTTTTTTAAGGTTCTTCGAAAGGACACGAGCCAATTTCGAAAGATGGTCGCGTCACCGCAAAAATTACAGACTCCAGGGTCAGGATAGGTAGTTGTGAACTCCCTCGGGTTACGAGAAAAGAGAAGCGATAATGCACTTCGAACCATTTCGCTCAGCATTAATGGGCCAGGACGATTGCCACTCGTTCGAGACCACCTACGCCCCAATTGGAGAACACTGTATCTCTAAAGTTCTGGCATTTTCTTAGAAGGATTCGTAAACGAAACAATTTCGCCCAAGGATTGTAGTAAATTGTTGCTGAGAATTTCGTTGATTTGAGAGAAAAAAGATGCAGTGCACGCATGCACTTCGTGAAATTGGACCCGCGACGACTGGCACCTATCGCGTGCCGGCTTTCAGCCTAGAGCGATGAGGCCCAGGAATACCGTGGTTTGATCTAGTTATTTTAGGTAGAAAAAGGACATGAAAAAAAGTCTTGGTAGTTCAAGAAGTTAAAAAATAGTAGAACGAGATGCGGTTAATGGCGGAATCGATACTGTTGCTAATAAAATTGAGAGTAAATATAACATTGACGATTGAAAGGCTGGATGAAAAACTGAGAATGGAATGGGAACGGAATGGAACGGAACGGGTGGCAATGGGCCATTGAAAATTAGGTATTGGTGGGGGTGATGGGACTAAGGGACTCAGGGACCAGCCGCATAATGACAGGGTGCCCTGCGCCAAGGCCCGCTAACGAACCGGCTCGGATCCCAGCGGCCTGGCTAGGAGACGACACTGTATTATTTTACCATTTCGGAGGTCGGGGCATCATCAGAAATCATCGCCGAATCCATATAATCAGTAGACGGTTACGTGCGACCATGATTTTAAGAGGGGCCCCCTAATAAGGCCGACTCTGGTACTTGGGTCTTTCGTAAGCGTCGACTTGATAAAAATTAGACTCATTGCGGCACTAATGACGCGGATGCGATAAAAACTTATGACGATGAACGTTACTTTTCTTACCATTTGTATTTCACTTTCCCACCATTTTTACCGATCCTTCAAATGTCTATCCTGTCTGGAAATACATTGAGTCCTTGTTGGTCTTACGGAGGCCTGTGAGTTAAAATACTGTGGAGCTCTACTGTTCCTAAGGACGAACATTTTTCTTCTGTTCCTTTTCCTAAATTTCTTTCTTTCTTTAGACTTTCTGTATTCTCCTGGTCCTTTTTTACCTTTACTTTGTCTGCTCCTGGCAACTCTAGCCGAACAGGACATCCCAGCATCCCACTGAAATCCCACGGGACAGCATTCGAAGTGGAGACCGATACGTAACCAGTGCTGACACTGCGACACGCGTTATCTTGGTAATTAGGGACTTTCCTTGGTCAAGGAATCGATTCTGGAGCCTCGAACTGGTTTCAGGATTCTAAGGTCCGTGTCAACAGTTGGGTCTAGAGATAACTATTGATGAAATGGCCAGACCCTTATTCTATTCTGTCTTTCCAATCTACCATGATGTGGGACCAAGACCTTTATTTCTCTTCTCGTTGGTCACATCCATTCATTCAATTATTTGTACAAGAGATCAGATAAAAAATCAATTTCAGGTGTTACTTCAAAATATCTTATTATAAAGTTGATGGTATTAATAATAGCTTAAATGAATTATATATTTAACGGTATATTGGGCCAGTATTGCGGTTTCGCTTTATCCTTATGTCGATCAAGTGTAGCTTGTAAAGCCGTCTCCATCGCCAGAATGCCGGCACTCGCGTCTCCATATAAAAGTTTTGCCCCCTCTGTTCTAGCCTTGGTCCACGCCGCACCCCCTTCCAGACGAGCATTATCTCCAGGTACTTTATCTTTCTCGTTGCTCTTCCTCTCAGACTCTTTCGCTCGTTTCAATTCCATTTTGTGTCTCATACTCTGTTCTAAGAAATTCAACATATCCTCGTCCACCTGGAACTCCAAACTCTCGTCTTCATCGTCTTCCTCCGCATCGTCGTCCTCGTTCTCTTCTTCTTGCAAATGATTGTTCATAGGTTCGCGATGATCCGTCTTGGACGTATCCTGAAGATTAGAAGCACTTGCTAAACTTCGTACAGTTGCTCTTAAAACATCGTTTTCATGTTCCAGAGCGTAACAACGCGATCTCCACCACGCGATGTTGTGCCTTCAAATATAAAATACGATTTAAAAATATATTGTCAGAATGCTCAACGGTTCCTTACAGTTTTCCTAAGAGGGCGTACCTTTTCTGCCATTCCTGGGCAGCTGCATAATTCTCCCAAAACGCGTCAGCACTCAACGACTCGTTAAACAGTCTATCCATCGCAGGATTAACACGAAAAATATTTCTCTCTACGGTCACTTTGCGACGTTTCGCAGACCTAACCTCTAATCTAGCCTGACGCCTATTCTTCCCGTGTCTCTTACGCTTTCGATTCCTCGAACGTTTCTGAGCACTCACGTCCATATCTCTCGAGGCTTCACAGAAGCCTCAAGGATTTCCTAGTAATGTCTTTCAATACGCTTCATCATCTCCATAAATGTCTTCAAGAACATCTCTACATCACCTGAATTAGTCTCATTATACGAGGCACTGAACACTAGCAACAACATTCAACACTACACTTTATTTGCGCATCAATTGGGTACCATTTACTGCAGGCTGAATTTCAGTCGATAATATCGCTTTACTGTACTACCAGTCGAGGAGCGTTATTCAGAAATTATTAGACATGGAAGATTGAATGAAACTTTTATTAGAAATATACAGCATTATTGTGATCTTTATATAATTACGATACTTTATACAAATCTAGAAAGACATAAGACATACTACAAACCATTTGTGTGTAACTTTCAGCGAACTTTGACATAAGACGTCAATATGTTTGTCGTACCTGAGGCTCGTGGGCCTGCTGTTACCGATGTGAATACATTTTCATTTTCCGTTTATTTTCTTTTATCAAAAAGAAAATATCGCCTCTATCATTCGTTTTACGCTTTATAAATATTTAAAAATTCAAATGTAATAATTATCATGTCGACTAGTACTCGAAGTGTGCATTCTATGGCGCGCAGTAACTACTCAAATTTGAACGTGCTTCGTTTTTACTTTAACGTTCAACAGAAATTTCTCGCAGAGTTACGAGATGCCATTTCGTAGAGACGGATGCAACCCGTTCAGGTAAATCGAGCAATATTTTTATTTTATGAAAACCTTGAAAATGGTCTCGATTTTTGACCCTGGTTGCTTATCAATGCATTTCTTACAACGAAGGACCAGTCTTGACCTCATATATACGAGACGCTTAAACCACGCTCGTATGAGACTTCGTTGTTTCCAAATTTCACATTTTCACTCTTGTCACTGTCTCTTCGGATCCCGTTGCTATTCTCCCCGTTTGCATGTGCGCCTGCGCAGGCCGACTCATCCTCTAAATCGCTCGCCGGCGTCTTGTTCAGAGGTTCAAGTCCAATTATCACTCGGACACTGTCAGGAAGTTGAGATTCTACCGCCATCAGCTGATGATAGATTCCTTCCGCCTTGGAAAGCGTCCAAGGAAGCTCTATGTGTAGCGACAAATCATTGATGTGCTGAGAAATGATTAATATCATTTAGAATTCTTATACAGTGACTTACAATTGCTAATGTAATTGAAAAAATACCTTTAGGATCTCAGTAAATCCATAACGATTCTCCATTAGCATTGTTTTTTCAGTGTCCAGAATAGCTGCACAGACCAACAAATGGAAATTCTTACAGGGTAAATCTGTCCACAGTATTTCCCAGAGTTTCATAATATCGATAGAATTAAATTCTCGTTTGAAAAGGACCAACAGCCACCGGAAGCAAAAGAACATATTTCCAGAATCGTTCTTGTATAAATAATTGAATAATTGAGGCTCCGTTACTGATAGTAAAGCATTCAGCTGGCACAGCTGCGCCTTCATGCCAGCTTGATCCATCTCGAAATTCGTGCTCTAGAATGTAATGATTTCTGTGTATCTGAATCGTTTAAATATTACCAGAAACCTGATATAATTAATTACCACTTTATTCATGAATCCAACAAAGCACCAAAAGGCATCAACTTCACTGTCCATTAAACACAAAATTGGACTGAGCAGATCACTCATGCCTTGTACATAACCGAGATCAAAGTTGTACATGACGTAAGTCATCAGTATGTCATAAAGCTGTGCTAGATGTGGATTGTTATCACCCGCATAATACACACGAGTTCTGTCCGTTCTGTTAACATCTTTTTCTGAAAAAGTCATTGAAATTGTCAAGAGATTATCAAGCCAAAATAATTATATAAAATAAACCATAAGAAGAAAAAGCCACCTACCTATAAGACTCTTTCTATCTCGATAATCAGAAAATCTGTTTTCCTGAGCAGGGGTCATCGATCTCCATTGTAATTTCATCATAAAGTATTCGTCAGTCTTCTTTTTCCTCAGTTCTATTCTCTCTGCGGTCGTAGAGTTCCAAGGATAGTAATTCAACAGAAACTTCCATACCTCGAACCTCAATGACGCACAAATACCCTGTTTAATTTATATTTATAGAACACAGGGACATTAAATAATAACATTTATATAATACGGTAACAATTATTAAAATGTATACTAACCCCCCTGAATATTATCTCCCTCACAGCCTTGGGATTCGTCACTCTACCCTCAGGATCTTTAAATCTGTCCCACTGTTCTTGCGACAATGGTGCACCTAGTGAAATGACTTCATTAAAAGAATTCTTACTACTGTAGTTCGAGCTCGCAACGTATAATTCGTAATTTAGACCATTACCACGTGGACACGGAGGTCTTGGCGGGAGGACTACAGATGATCCTGCATCTCCAATCACTTCGTATTCCTCTCCAGAACTCACCGAGACTGGCGGATGTGGCACATCTATAGTGAGTGACCTGTTCAGAAGGTCTGCAACCGCCTCCTCAACCGGACGCTTTACTGGCTCTTTATAAACTGAAAATTGACGCCCTTCTGACATTCTGCCCTCACGCCCATTTGCTTTCAAATCGATTCGCCAAAGTCAAGGCCGCTCTTGCCGACTTACGCCAAATATCTGCCAGCTTGCTGAACGCCTCTAGAGTCGTCTCGTACGGACGGTTGTGCAGATTCCTTACGAATTTCCAAACGTAATCCGAAGTATTCTCTTGAAACAGATCTAAGTGGGAGAACGAGTTCTCAAGCACAGGATTGAACTCATCCATCACATGATAAAAATTCTTATCCACCCGTGACCTTTTGAGCTTCATGAAAGCTTTCATAGAATTGACAAAATTTTCTGCATTGGACAATTGGAAAAAGGCCACATAGGTTGTTCCATCCTTTTGCATCAATATGAGTTGTTGTCCGCCATGGTGAACTCGAAAAGACTTTAAATCAGTGAGCATGATTCTTACAGTCCTCGCACGTCCTAGGGAATCTGGTCCTTCTGAAGATGTCCTTGTCCGTCTTGTGTGAGAATCTACCAAAGACCATTCCGGATCCTGATCCTGGTTCTCTGATACCACAGACACCTCAACCGGCTTCCATTCTATGCACTTTCCATAACTCTGCAAGAAAAATAATAAATTGCTTAAACATTCTTTGTTTCACTACACCCTAAATAATACACCAATACATTGTTTCCTTACATATTCCACAATATTGAGTGTTCCCGTGCTTTGTGCATCATCTTCTCTGGTATTCGCACCTCGGAGTACAACACCCCCATGGGTGAAGACATCCTACAACGGACAAACGAAAGAAAAATACTATGCAGTCCCAAGGAATCCCCCTAAATCAACCATCTTATTGCGTCTAACTTAAAATCTAAGAGCAATTATCCTACAAAATCCATTTCATAAACAGAGCACAGTCAAAGCAGAGTAAAACCGAAACAATTGATATCACAAGATCAATTTGACATTGTAGCAATGCAAAGATTATAAATTGTGCATTGTTGTTGACACATAAAGCATGTGGGCGGATGTTTGGTATGTACGTCATTCAGAGTAGCAATCGAAGTGGTCCCACCTCAATCCTGCAGACTTGAACAACGTAGCCAAGACGCAATAAGCTGCATAATACTAATAAAATTCAACTATGACCCAGTACCAGTGACTTTTTCTAACCAGTCTTACCTTTCCTTGCTCCGTCGGCTCGAACATTTTCTTGTTCCACTTCTCAATGAAATCTGCGTTTTCACACAAAACTTTAACAAACGCAGACTTCGGACGACCTCAACGCCACCTACAACTTTCTATATTTCATGCTCTTATGCGTTAATCTGCAAAACTTATCCTGATCCGGTTCTATTCGGCAGAGATCAGTAGGGAGATGCACAACGCTACGGTTTTAGGCGATACCAAAAACATGGCGCTAGATCGTAGCGGCGAGTCCGGGAATAAAATTTTGTGATCATCGCCTCCGTCGATAATGCATATCCCGTCGTAGCCGAGCTGAACGTGATCACGAACGGGTAACCTGGCGGGCAGAGATTCTCCACAATTTACAACTGACCCCAGAGCAACCCTTAGAAAGAGGCCGCTTATCAGATATTGCCGAAATCTTTTTTTTTTGTAATCTTAAATTTAAATATACAGTGTAAGCTCGACAAGATTTACTAAGTCAAAAGCCAGCACCTTATGCCTGCCTGTGTTAAGGAGTGCAGCGATGCGGTGCTAGCTTCCATCATTATTTAACAATAGTTCCAAGCGGAACTATGGTCCCAACATTGAGTACTAGAGAGAATTATTCCGGAACTGTTTGAAACACAACCTGAAAACAACACTGAAAGCCAGCTCCTTATGCATACCTGCACTGAAGCATATGGTGCGACTAGTATCCTTAATAGGTATTTTAACGATGTTACGTAGCAGAACTGTTGTTAAAACCTATCTGGAACTATAGAACTCCTCGAGAGCTATTGAAAAAGCCTATTGTTGAATCATTTTCAAGAGATTTTAAAAAAGTGCAGTGCTGGAGCTGACACCCATGTAGCACCTCAATTTTTGGAAAATTCCTATTTTAACGATGTTACGTAGCAGAACTATTGTTAAAACCTATCGGGAACTATAGAAATTTTAGTTAAGTGCAGAGCATGTACAACGCTCAGACACCAATTTTTGAAGTTCTTCAAGAAAGTATCGTTTGTACCTCTTTCCAATCAGTCCCCTTCGAAAGAGTATAGTCTCTAGTATATCTCCACTGCGTTCCATCGTTTGTACCTTCATAGTTTTCTTTTAAATTCAATATTAGTGCGTAGCAGGTACAGGGTCTAGACACCATTTTTGTGAGTTTTTCAAAACATTTATAGGTAGTATAGTTATAAGTTAAAGGTAGTATAGTTATAGGTAGTAGAAAAAGTGTAATAATCCGTATGCGTGCGAGAGAGAGGTACTTAGAGCCCTGCTGTGCTAATGAAACGTACGCTTTAGGGCATTACAGGGTGCGTCAACGATATCCTGAAATGCGAAGAATTGCCGTGCACCGATCAGCCTGCATCGTCACTCCAGACCATCATTGACGAAACCTGTACGAGTTGTAATTGACAAACCTGTCGTAGGGGGGCATCACTTTTGCCAAGGAGTAATCGAGCGGGGGGAGGGGGTACCCATTGGTATACAAAGAATGTATTATTGGTGCAGAGGTCAGTCTTTCGAGAGCCGTTCTCTTGGAAA
>NW_014332832.1:365238-426697 GCF_000341935.2 Cephus cinctus
TCGAAAGATGTACTGGACCAATGAACAATACAAATGGACAAGGGAAAGGCAGACGAAGATCCTGGGGTAAGTCTTTTTCTTTTTTCCTTTTTTTTCTACTCACCATAATCATTTATGTAAGCGGCCATGCTGAAAGCCATAAATTTGCTATACTCAGCGGATACCGGAAGTATAGCATAGATCTGATTTATATTTATGCGAGATTTTGGTGATGCATTCCGAAAGTGTTCCCATGCTGCGCGGTAGTGTCTGACTATATTTCCAGCTATTCTTGTTTCCGAGTGATCAACCACAGATTCCGCTGTGTACTAAATAATTTTTCCTCGTCCACGCGAGTCTTCTGGATTTTGCCAATTTCGCGTTGATAGCGCGCTGACGAGAGAAGAACATTGTGGACTCTCTATTAAAATACATATTTATATATATTATATTAATGCATATAATACATATTATATTAACATTACAAAAATGGAGGTGATACACGAATGTCAGCTCCAGTCGCAAGTACATAAAAGTCCATCGCACTTTTATAAAATCTCTTAAAAATGATTAAACAATAGGCTTTTTCAATAGCTCTCGAGAAGTTCTACAGTTCCTGATAGGTGTCAACAATCGTTCTGCTACGCAACGTCGGTAAAATATGTATTAAATATGCTTGTGGCATCATATGCTTCAGTGCAGACAGACATGAGTTGCTTGCTTTTGTCATATTAAACTTACCGAGCTTACACTGTGCGATCGAATTTAGGATTGCAAAGAAAAAAAGTATTTAGGCTATATCCGATGAGTTGTCTCGTTCTAAGTGTTGCTTTGGGAACCAGCGATAAGTAGCGGAGGACTCTGCCCGCCAGGCTACCCGTTCGTGATCACGTTCAGCTCGGCTACGACGGGATATGCATTATCGACGGAGGCGATGATCACAAAATTCTATTCCCGGACTCGCCGCTTTAGCGCCATATTTTTGGTATCGCCTAAAACCGTAGCGTTGTGCATCTCCCTACTGATCTCTGTATTCGGATACATTCGGATGTCTTCGAATATTCATCTTCATACTTCTCAGCGATTACACACCTACACCAATATGGATTAAATTTTAATATTTAGAATTTCTGCTATGATATAGTTCATGATTAGATCTCGAATTTGAAAGGACTCCCTATTCAGATTTTAATATAATCCAATATAGTACATGACGTGTACGATCAGGCTGGGTCAAAGGTTGATAGAAGCAAATTGCCGTCAATAACAATCCCAGTGCATAGTCGCAAAGTTTTCTTCAGATCAAAATATAGCTAAACAATATTAAGAAATAATAGCAACGCACTTTAATAGTAATGTACAACAATAAGGAATATACTGTAGCGCAATGTCGTAGTAAGTAATCTTCTATTGAAAATCCTGCACTGTATGCTTTTACATTACCAAATGAACATGTTAGGTAAGAATTTAAGGAGAAATTCGAATGCAATGAGTCATGCAAGTGCGTTGGAAGATTACTTCTTCGCCATTCTTCACCATCGTTGAAATAAGATTTTTTAAAGCCATTCAACACATTACACCACATATAAGTAGTACAACAAAGTCCTTTACAAATCAATCTGAACCATTATTACATTCTCTTTTATTGCGCTATTGGTTATCATTCACCATTACGTATGATTCATATTGAGTCAGAACTTCCACGTTATCTTACATTTTGTGGCGGCAGCATTGACTTTCTAATGGGGGTAAGTGACTGTCATCTTGCGAGACAGAGAGGCGCAAAATAATACAACAGAATAACAATTATCGAGACTGCGCCTATGTCGTTATAACTACTCGCAAAAGTACCAATACATATTTACGATATTCTTTTCCACCTCTTGCTTTTTCTTATTTTCTTTTTTGCGGTATCCGACTCTGCATTCGACTATATTAAGAGTCGCAGCAAACGTATGTGTCAGACGCGCGCACACAAGCGGCGACTATTATGTACTTTGGTACTGCGAAATTCATTAATTTAAAGTCAATTTAACTTAACGTGCCTCGCACCAGAAGGTCCTGATGTACGTCAATCAGTTTTCTTGGATGACTCCTCCTTCGTGCTGCTGTCTAGCAGTGCTTTTTGCTCGGAGTCGATTGACAGCTGACCCTCCATCTCGCCAGAAAAGCCAAACTCATTGACTCGGCTGTGATCGGTTTTGTAAATCCAGCGCTGATACAGGAATATGAAGAAAACAATGTCATCTCGGAAACATCCTAATCTGTAGAGTGTGGGCATCTTTATGACGAAAGCAAAGATGTCGTCGATGAACGTATTCAGGAATTTGTAGGACATCATGCGCCAGGGTAGATGCGCGACGCTCTTCAATTTGTAGTTGATAAAGAGTTGCGGCGTCATCATGATAAAACCGAACGTTAATAAAAATCCATAGAGCATATTCAGTACCCAGGAGTACCATCCCTTGTGCTCCAGGTACATCAAGGAGTAGATGGCATATCCTCCCAGAAGAGGATACAAGGCCCAGGATAGATACTTGAAGGCCAGTCTATCGTACTCCTTTGTGGAAGACTCTACGTACGATCCCTTATCGTGGAAGGTTATTCTAGGAAAGACTTTGAGAATCCGGGATTCTCTGTTTATGCTGATGTCTACTACTTTGTTGATTTTCCATATTTCAATACAGAGTCCAACAGCGCAGCTAATTCTAACGACGGTGTTAGTCTCATTGTCCAGGACGTAAAGAAGTACAACTAATGATTGGAAAACGTTGAAGAAAACAGATCGGACTGATAATCCTTCCAGGGACTTACGATTGTTCCAAAACTGGATATCTGTAATAAGGGAAAGAAAATACCATCATAGTGATACATGGAATCTTAGTTACATTACGTGTTTCATGTTATATGATTGTTTCTGCGAGGAGACACGATGTTATCTTTTTAGATGTTCATGTGAATAAACAACAGTAGCCGTAATATTGCTGCGCAGGTATCAATCATATTTTATGCTTACTCAGACGTTATTTGCTTTTTATGGTTATATAAGACATCTCGAGACATCTCTCGAGTTTCTTCAGGAGAAAAGAATGACTAAAATAAGTAGATGTTGTCTTACCGTTTTTAAAGGCTAAGAGCTCAAAAACACTGTGCAGAATTGAAACAGCCATAGTCAGACCCAATAGATAGGGATTAGTCTCGAGAAGTGTCTCCTTCAGAGTATCTTGATCGTTGTCCTCTTCCTCATTTGTATCTGATGATGTAAAACATGTACACCAAATTACTATCTTAGTCTATTTGATTTTCAAACAGTTCGATAAATTTCGTTTCTTACCCATGAAAGATGGCATCCATTTATTTCTCATCGATTGAGCAGAATAAAGTTGCCACTTGAATAAGGACAGTGGTTGATAAGTCAAACGAAGTTCAAGTTCCTCAATGGTGTCGTTCAATGGCTGATAATCCCTTTGCATATTCCAGAAGTCATTCAGGTAGATAACGGGTTTGTATTGCATACCGCCAGGTAAAAAATAGATATCTGATGAAAAATATGTTGATTAATTCATGGATTAATCTCATTGAGTGATTGAACTTGCAATTTACTTACGTTCATCTAATGGAGGTGGTACTTGACCCTGCACCCAAGCAGTCTGATCCGTTATCATATTAACTGTTAAATTAGGATGCCAATGTGATACGATTTCTTGATCCATTATTTCAGCTTTCTAAAATATAAACCAACCGAATGAGCACTAGTTACTAATCACTATGATAATAATACTTGTAAGATTACATTAGATCGTACCTTGATTTCCAATTCAGTTGCCGTTGTTTGACCAGTCAATAAGTTATGTTTCTTCTGGTACCTAATTCTTTTGAATTTATTTAACATTTTCTTCGAATAAGACATCTCGTCCCCTGCATAGACTCCTTTACCAGCACTTGGATCTGGTAAACGTCCACTTTTAGTGGCATAAATATGAATATATATCGAACCATTTTGCTTGAGCTGGTTGGATGGCCTGAATTTATGCTTAAATACCCTACTACCATCTTGATTTGGGCCACTGTACCAATCTCCATAAATTAAACTATGTTCCGACCATACCAGTGCATTTGGATCTTTGAAATCTTTGAACGTTTCACTCTCGGAGAGATACACATACAGATCAAAAAGTGTTCCATTCTCAAATATATTTGATGCGGGTACACGTGGCACACCACCGGAGACAGGAGCTTGAGAAGTGGTGTCAGTTGATGGTCGTCTCAGGAATGAACTGATGAAGTAAATGAAAAGAGCCCGAATTATCATAGACTTAGCAAAGGCAAAAAAGGACTCCAAGCGTGTCGGTTGGTATTTCTTCCTCTCCTCGTCGATCTCGGCATTGATCTGTAATCACATGACACAATTAATTAATTCGTAAAATCTTATGGGACTTCCAAAGAATCATGCTCCATAATGCAAAAATGCAACAAAACGCATAATTCATGATGAAGCTACAAGAAAACACAATTAGAATCGTCAAGATGTAATGATACAATGTTATAAAAATATAACAAAACGAGACACAGGATTTTAGTTTTGTCTGCGACAGTAATGTCGCAGACGAATTTACGAATTCGATACGTAGCCTTGGCGCTTAGAAATACAAATTATTAATTCATACGGAATATATAATAATTATTGACGCACGTCTCTTTCACCGGTAGAGTCCTCAGCCGCAACTAATTCTCCATTTCCCTGATGATTTTCCCCAATACGTGCCTCATTCTCTTGAGAATTGCGAGCAACGGCATTCTCCTCGTTCGCCATCTTCGCTTCTCGTGAGTACACTAAACACTGATAAGAACAAAAAGAAATGTATTCGAGTACGGCCACCTAAGCGGAAATGCCGGAAGTGACGACACCGCACTGGAAATAGTCAGCCGCTTTCGAAAACGCAAGTCACTCATATGTACTCGCAACTGAATTGTATAATATAAAAAATCTTCTTCGCTTTTTTAGAAAATATTTTACAGTGTTTTAACTATTGAACTATAACTATCGTACACGTCATTATCATTAATCAATGATCAAACCTGCAATATACCGAATTTCAAATGGTAGTCATATTCCTATAATATAAAGCCATAAGAACGATGGTGAAGACGAAATATATCAAATGTACGTAACGTTATATACAATACTATAATGGATGCATATATTATATAATATATTATTCATTTATATCATTTTAATTGTATTTTCAAAATTTCCTATAACGTCTTCGCTACCCTTTTATATTACTACTGCTTCTCCTACTCAATTATGGTTTAATGTGAGCTACATTTAACAATAATTTATATAGAAAACAAATTAGTGTGTACTTCGTGTTGATTTAAAAACCGTTGTGAATGGCATTCTCTAACCAAAGCCATCCCTAATAGGAAAGTGCTCTTGTAACAGTGCCTAAAGCTCAGCTGATAACAATGCCCGGAATCTGAAGTATCATTACCCGGAGTTTGACTGTACGTTACGCAGTTTGAGCTTAGGTTCTTAGTCGGTAGATAGCGCCAGGATACACGTTTAAAATAATGATTTATGAAGGGTATGACAATTAATTGATTATTATATATTATATAATTACTAAGATTAAAGATTGAAAAAATATTTTGTAATTAAATCATGATTCCTCAATATTTTCTAAACATACGTTTTATACAAATGTAACGTCATTGATCAATTCTGATGCACCTGTTGATTCTGTTTCGTTCTATACGATTTCTTATTTTCTACGTATCCAAGGAAACACGAATATATCGAGCAAATGTACTTTCCTTAGAATCTCATCGGAGGATTGTCAAGAAAGTTGAAACGTGCGTGGTCAAGCTACAATACGTTTTTAGAGAAAGTTATTTTTTACAAGAATTTTTTATGGCGTTGGAATTGCGCCTGACTGGTTGATCATCCTAACTTCAAGCGTGGTTTTTTCAAGTCTAATTTCAACAGTAAACTGGGTTACTTTTCCCAATTTAAAAACGTTGCTTTCTAGACAATATTTCATAATACAATGAAACGTCCACCATTGTTACCGTGCTTACCAGGATATAATTTTGATAGCAAGGTAAGGTAAAATATCAAAAATTCCCCAAAAAATTGTACAGTGTTTTAAAAACGAAAACCTCTTCAGATCGGTCAGACAAAATTTAACAGGTCACAACAATTTGACAAAATTCACGATGGCGTGTATTATCTTTCCGAAAAATTGAAATCAGGCATTGGCGGTGAATCGTCGCCATTTACACGTCCTAGTCGTTATCCATCCATATATCCTCGTGGGGAAGATCAGGTTCTTCCGCCATGGTTAGCCTTTGATGGTCAGGTATAGTAAACGTTAAAAAATATGTATTCCATTATTTGTCTATGTGCTAATAGTCCCAGTGATGAAATCTACCAGATATTTTTCGAATTTCTTTCAGAGATTGATGTTTAAGGCTTACTTTCAAGAAACTGTTCAAGAGCGATGGGAAGCCTCGTTCCAAATTCGTGTAGTAACAATCAGCTTCTTTTTGGAAGACGGAACAATCAAAGTTTCTGAACCGGCAGTGGACAATAGCGGCTTAGAGCAAGGTTTAACGGTGCATTATACTGAAAGAATAATATAAAATTTTTTCAAAATTTTACAACAAATAAATTTCAAAAAATTCTTTTTATTTTGTTATTAGGCGTGTTGATACGTCGACAAAGAATACCAATGCCTGATCCAGTTCGATATCGGTTTTACGATATTTTGGATCTAAATGTGGGGAAAGAACCCGAATTTTTTGGAAGAGTTTACAAAATTGTAGACTGTGACAAGTTCACTAGAAGATTTTTGAACCGTATAGGAATACCTGTACCTGATCCCATAGACATTCCAACAGATCCGTACATAGAACGACGCAAGACCGTAGGTGTTTTGTGATTAGGAAAAAATGTACCGTTAGTAATTATTTTGAATTTCAGGAAATTTTTCCAAAAAAACCTAATCGTAAAATCGACAGTTTGGGAAAGTTTTTAAAATTTGACAGAAAAATTCTTCGATTTTATGGCTATTGGGATGATACTGAAAGTGAACATGGTGTCATTCATGATCTTGAAATTCATTATTACTTAGCCGATGACACCATTGAAATTAAGGAACATGTTCCTCCGAATTCCGGCAGAGACACTGGATTCATGTTTCTCCGTCGAATGAAGATACCAAAAGTAATAATATTTTATTTATCAAAATATTCATAGTTAGTCGAAAAAATTTTTATTTAATCGAACGAGCGTAGTTTTTCTCCAGAATTGAACCAATTGGTGCCGAAGATCCTTTCACCATGTTAAATGTCCTTGGGGAAAATAATTCCAAGAGTTATTACGTAGTCGACCCTTTGGATACAGGACGACTTTCTAGAGACTATTACAAAGACAATGATTTAATAATTGGTGCTCAAATCAGTGTGTTTGGTAGAAAAGTAGTTATTACCGATCTCGATGATTTTACCAAAAAATATTATAGGTACGTTTATGCGGATATATGAAAGTAATTAATAATTCTATTATAAATTTTTTTTTTCATAATTAATTTTTTAAGTCAAAAATACGGCTTGGACGACTTTACTCCATTGGAACGTGCAGATGTAAAAAAAGACAAGACCACGTGTTACAGTGTTGAAAAAATCATTCCTCCTTATAATGGTTTTGGATCATACGATGATTCTCTTGGAAATTGTTTTACAGTCACACCTCAGGCACCCAAAGTAGATTTCGTAAAATTCTACTATCATGACAAGTTTGTAACGACTTAAAATTTCCAATTGAAAATTTCATTATACAGAAGTGTATTTAAGAAAATTTATTTTTTTTCATCCAGACAAGGATTTGACAGTCACGTGCTCAGATTTCGGGCAAAAATGATATCAAATATACCTGAGAATTCGGAACGTCATTTTATCATCAGAGTTTATCTAATGGATGACACCGTGTCAGTTTTTGAACTGGCACCCAGGAATTCTGGTAAAATTATTTTCGAGCGGTTTTTTTATGACCATTATATCTTTACCAAAAATTTATGTTCCCAAATTATTTAGGCTTCAAGAGGTGTCTTTTCCAAAAAAGAATGCCGGTAATGTTGCCGGGTCAAAATATTTACACAAATAAAAAACCAAAGTACTACGTACCTTCGGACTTTTATGTCGGCGCAAGAGTGAATCTTTGTGGTTTTCATTTTCAATTGACATCAGCTGACATATACGCACTCCGTTACATGGAATTGCACTGTGACAAGGTAAAATCCTATAATCACAATATATTCACCATTAAGTATTAAAAAAAAAAAATTAACCGCTATTTCTCAGTTTCCAAAATCGAATATCAAATTGATTATGGAGAAATTACGAAAAGCCCTCAAGCCGATATACAAAGATTTCATACGCGATTATAGTCCAGCACCAATGGAAGGAGACATGCAAATTTGGGAATACAAAAAATTAAGGTGACTTAAAAATAATAAATTTGTCTCGATTTATATAATCAATTAAATAAATACTTAATTAAAATAGGGAAGCCTTATGCAAGTACCTTGGCGATAACATAACCGAGCAAGAAATGATAACGATTGCCCGTCATTATTCGTCCCATGAAAAAAAAGATTTTTATTCACGCGAATACGTAAGGTAATTTTCCAAAACATTTTTCTTCTCAATATTCATCGTAATTTACACACCTACACTCCTGCAATTGTCCTCTTTTCACTATCCATACTACTTTAACGTACAGACGTCTCGTGCATACGGAGCTTACTCGGTTTCTTTGGGACGACTTGGATCGACTTACCGAAGCTATTCACCATTGGGATAGGTCAAGATCTGGATATTTACCACGTTCGGAGCTCTACACGATTCTTCGTGGCTGTCGAATACCCATAGACATTGAGCTTCTGAATTCGATGTTGGATCAGTATGTAAAATTTAGAATGCACTATCATAAAATAACAATAAAAATCAGAGAAGATTAGATATTTTAAAAATTAAACATTTTTTACAAATAAAATTACATTTTTTTATTCACGCAGCCTCCACAAGAATAACGAAGGACTAATCGACTGTTGCGATTTATTGAGATTTATGAATACTAAAATTGATCCTGTCACTCCAGTGCTTCCAGTCAATGTCAAGGTACACACTCCCTTTTTTTACATACACATATAATTCAAAAACATTAAATTCAATTTTTTTTTTGGTCAGACTGCATTATGGTGGGCTTCGGAAAAAGAACCAGATTGTGGTGCTGGGATGGATTGGTGTACATTCTTAAAGGATCTGGATCTAAAGGACGACGAAAACGATGAAAGTTTCACGTCAGCATATAATGCCTCTGAAGTAAAGGAAAAGTAAAAGAAACCTATAATCAATGATTTGTCAATGAACTTTTATTGTACGTATACATACATCAAATACACCAAAGTCCTATTTACATGGAACTAACACGCTTTCTAGTCCTACGGCTGATAAATAGAATACATAAAGTAATGCACAATGAATAAATACGTGAGTACAGTTATAAATAATATGACGCCACTTGCCGTTGGCTTACCATTATTGAGCCAATAATAATAATAATTCTTACTAAAAATTAACACCAGAGTCATTTGTCAGCTCTAATCATATAAGAAACAAAATCCTATTTTCCTCACTGTAACAATCTCAAATATTAATTTCCACCGAGAGTAATCTCATTTTACTTGATATTGTCGTTAACGAGGGTAACTAAAAGGACAATAATTATAATCAAATTTAATTATCATTGAATAAAATGCATCAGTTACACTCATAAGTCTTGACGATACTGCGACATGTTTTGCATTTAACGTAACAGCAGCTGATATACTTGCATTCGCATCTTTCGAGAATCTCTTCGGTCTTAGTAACGTGTCCACGGCCACAGCAAAGATATTCGCAGCCTTCGTAGCCAGAACTGCTGCCATTGCATTGTCTGTAAAACAAAAGGAACGGAAGTGACATTCAAATTTCGCGGTTATTTATTCGATCCTCGATATTAATCGAATGCGACTCTTAGAAGTCATTTACTTCGAGGCAGTCGGTCGGGAGATAAATCTGGTAAGGATTGACGCAACGCGACAGGACGTACGATTCAAAAGTTCCAAATTACAGATCGTTACAAAAGTCCGTGAATAATTGCGCCGGGCCCCATCGTAATGAACGGGACACGCCTACGGGATAACTTCGTATGAGGTTATGATTACAGGTTAGCCCTGGTTGGGACTCGAGTAAGAGTCTACTCGTAAATCGGACGTTTATCGCCATGGGCGTATCGACAAGCTCCTAAATCCAATTGGCAATCTCGTGCCACTAAAGAACCCAAATAGCCGTGAGTTGGGTGACTAAAGGTCGAAAGTTTTCCGTATGAAAAATGGAGACAGAGACACGAATAAGAGGAGTAATGACAAATAAGGATGGAAAGAAGGTAACCTATTAAGAAAAAAAAAAAAAAAAAAAAAAAAAAAAAAAAAAAAAAAAAAAAAAAAAAAAAAAAAAAAAAAATTCCTTTTTTTACATTATCCGAAGAACGTTACTCTAGTGTAATTTGGGTTTAGCCGTGCATAATAACCATAGGAGAAAATGCATGACGAATGCAATCAAGGATTAACCTTACCGATTGTCGAAATAATCATCGCCTTCACCTCTAAGATTAGAATCGGTTTTCAAATCGTCTGACGGTTCCCGCCCAAATATTTAACACGTGTATAAATAATTTTTTTTAATTTCAGACTATCTTTTTTCGTGAGTTGGATTTATTTATTTTTTTCTATACCTTCTTTCCGAGTAAGTATATCCAACTGATTTTTTTTTTTTCTAATATAACGAGTAATAATGTCTCTTATTTATCAAGATAAATATTGCGCGTTTATCAGGGATGCGAGATTGAAATGAAAAATGTGTAAGTTAAATGGCGACAGGTTTGGAAAACGGGTTTTTCATTCTCTTGTACTCCTTTTTTTTTTCCTTCTTTCTTTTCTCCTACCCCACCCTATTGCCCACGTGTCTCCGTTCCAAGGAGAACAAAAACGCAGACTGTCCGCTTCTCTCTTATAATTACGTTCACCCTCGCATAAATAAAGCGATATCGTCTCGGCAAGTAGATAACGAACGAACCGGCCATCGGAATTCGTCCTGTGTGGTTGGTATATCGATATATGCAAATCGGTTTACACCTCGGCACACATGCTCCGCCATGGAATTAACATAAAAGTGATCGTGAACATTTCGAGTATTAGAGACGGTCAGGACCGGTGAGCATAAATTGTTTTTCCATTGTTTTCCAGTACCACGAATTTAAACAGTACGATAAAGATAGTACACGGACTTTAATTTTCGATAATAATAACAACACAGGTATATAAAAAATCCGTGTTATTTTCCAGATATACGAAAAATAGTAAACTTATTATTTTTCTTCATTTTTTTTTTAAAATTAGCACGCAACCCCATTCGCTCTTTTTTTTTGCGTAGTGAAAGATTCAGTCGCGAAGGGTAACTTCGCTTTTTTACGGCAGCTCGTCCTTTCGTTACGAGCCGTCGGTCGAATGGGCCATTAGCGACATCGTAAAGGACTCTTTACGATCCAATCGGCGCGCAGGAAATGGAAAGACGTATTCCTCACTCTTAATTGTATTCTCTCGCTATAAGAATTTACAGATAGCTGGTATTAATTAATTAAAAGTCAGTATTACCAACTGCCGAGAAAACGTCTTTCGGAACATAATGTTGATGATCTGTGTGAAACATTTTCTTGAATTACAGATTTCCTTTTTATTTGCATAATTTATATATTATACAAGTAATGAGATATAGCGAGGTATAAATGAAAAGTTTAAGTAGAATAAAATAAAAGAAAAATTACTCACCTGCCAATGGTACCCAGACTGCCACGATTTTTATCCGGCGAACAATAATCCGGACTCTTGGTAGTGTAAAGGAGATTATCGTGATGATATAGTGGCGGAAGTCGACCACCAGATCTGGGCCTGACTTCCGCCGCAGTAGCGTACCTACGAAGGAGTCTGGCGCCAGCCACAGCAGGTCCCGAGGAACCCAGACCTCTCCAGCACGTACGAACGCTGCAGGATCCCGAAACGCCATGGCACTTGCATTCAAGGCTCAATGATTGTTCCACGGCCTTAAATTGTTGTGATTAATTGACATAAGAAACCTTACGAAAGTCGAATACCGTGTACAATGATTATTTAGATTTTTTTATTAATCAAGATAAATATTGACCCTTCTTCCTGCACGGTGATTGTGCATGTTGACTGCATGTAAGAATTTGCCGGTAGAGCCAAAAGCTGGCGGGCTCGCACCCTGGAGGAAGCGTTTTGCTATTCTGGAGGCAGATCGAACGTCATCGCCACAGCCACCCCACTTGAATGAACTCCTCGAAGCCAAACCACCGAAGGTGATCGAGGAGGCTGAGAATGCAGAGGTCAATGCCGATGGTGATGGTGGCTCTCGTCTTGGTGGTGTCGCACAGGAACAGGATGCCAGACTACCTAGTGCGCAACCACGTGCTAAACGCCAAACAGCTGCGGCTGCTGACATTGCGTATACAAATGCCTGTTCTCTGGTTCCTATTGGTAACAATTATTTTTTTCATTTAAAACTTATTCTCTTGTCTACCTGACGGAGTTTATTGAATGTTTTTTTTTTTTTTTTTTTCGAAAATCTGATCTAATTAATTCATTTGGCAAGAACGACGAAGAAGCCAATATACGTATGACGAAGAGACACGCGCATCTCTGTGGTTCGGTAAATGCGACTAATTAGAAGTTTCCTCTTGGGGTCTTCCCATTCATCTGACCGACGTCAAAGGACCAGCCTTAATATCATCCTCATGAATACGACCGACCATCTCTGCCTCTTAATTATGAAGATGGTGTATATATGAACGTATGCGAAATGAGAAGTGTCTATGGAATTTTGGAGGGAAACAAAAAAATTAAACTACGATTCATGCCGATCGGATACGATAATTAAATATTTTTCGAGCTCGTTAAACGTACCGATAACTTATCCGTGAAAAATTGTTAAAAAATGGATTTTTGGAATATTCATCTTTTTTAATTGAGGAACGTAATTGAAAATTAAAAAAAAAAATACCCGTAAGAAGTTCAGGAGTGTAATCAGGAGCTCGTTCGATATTGCTGCAATTCCATCGGCGATTCCGGAAGGAGTGCTGACATACTGCGGAAGTATCTATGGCAGCTTGGACCAAACTGGGCATCACTTCCGGTGCCGCTCTGCAGGCCCTAGCCTGCTTCCGTTCGAGAATCCCAGCACTTCGCAAACCCGTGCAAGCTTCTCTGGTCCATGGTTGCTGAATTTCGTTGCTGCTGTGGCCGAGAGCCCTGTGTATAAAAAATTTTTTTTTCTGACGTCATCTTGCAACAGACGGAAGATGCTGTGAAAATTCTTTGGTACATAGTCTCCGTTAAAAGCTTCGCTTCTCTAAAGAATTCGTAAAATGAGGAAAAATGTCTATTCGTAGGACGAAGGGGCGTACAGGTCCGTAAATCAAGGGTTGAATTTCGAGAATTACAGGGCGCTTAGGCCGATCCGGCCTCGCGAGGTTATGGCCCGTAATTACGAACACCTGAAAATCCAAATGGCCCGACTCACGTCTAGACGTATAACTGCCAAGGCAATGGCTGCACTACCAACCCCTTTCGAGGCCCGAACCTCAGAATTACCCTATCAACGGCCCATAGTACTCGCATAACCATTTTCCACCCCTTTCTACTCTTTACGCAACGAACCTCATTTCCACGGTCATTTGACCTCCTATCCCACCGTCTGCCCTTTAACAATTTTGGGATCGTACCAATATTTCATTTTCAATTCATTAAACTCTATCGGAACCTAACCCAATCTGGTATCAGATAAAATAAAAGTAAACCAGTGACAAAATTAAATCTCGATTCAATGTTGAATATGAAAAAATTTATAAGAAAATTATTAAAAAATTTTTATCATCATCCATAGCACCAAAGCCACGCTACTTTAATATATACTTTGTATGCTCGCTATAAATTAACTAAACATTGTAGACTATAGATCTTAAGGAGCAAACCCGTACAAGATAATTCCTATGAAAATGCCAGGAACATAAACTGTCTGATGGTTGGTTCTTGTGACGACGGCGATTGTGACGGTACCTTAAGTCGTGGGTCGGCATGACTTTTCGAAATGAGTTTTGATTTGTAAACCGTATAAAGCGCACTGTTTATGCCGTCGATAACGGCCCTCGTTTGGTCTCGCCTACGAAGAAATGGCCACGCGATGCTAATGCTACCTAAGACACACGTCTGTACCCATGGCTGACCTCTCACGTGTACATACGAGTACGTACCAGAGTACCTACGTGAATGACGCTTTTAAATCAATGCCGCTAACTACGACCGCCCATTGATTTACAACCGGAATTGCGAAATTGCCACGTACGATTATTATTAATACGAACCCTCTTTATCTCTGCCCACGCGTTATTGCGCGTACGATATCCGTATCTATCTTCTGCACGCCGCTACTATTTATCGTGCCGACCATTATTATATTTATGCATTTCTATCATCGATACCATAATGACGATTGATCGGTACCATTTCCTCATTCTTTACGTCATATTAAATATTAATTGCGATAGATTGCCCTCGCTGGCAATTCTTCCACTCGTATGCTTATTATTATTTACAATAACACTTATCGTCATATTTTCTTATATCGTTTAACATATATCAATTTTATGTCGACGATAGAGTCATTGCGTTTATTATCAATGATATCATTTATAATAGAATCGTACGTCTCTTGCTTATTGAAATCACTGTTATTTTGGTTATCCGTTAAAATAATTTTTTTTATGGATTTCGTTATTATCCAATTTTTCATTTATTTATCAATTAACGATATTCAATTTTCGTTATGTCTTGAATATTTATTTCACGCGTGTCGTCGTTAGATGCTAATTTGGCAGTTTTGAAATATTATGGCGATTGGCATACGACTATGCTACGTGGGTATCGTCTTGTTTATGTTGCAGGTGGAAACAGCTGTTTGACGCTAATGCGATATTACAATGAGTAAACGTATATTGTGTTACGTTACACCAAAGGGATTATGCGCGTGATCGTGATTTATTTAACGTCGGAATTGTGAAATTGGCACGGACGATTAATAGCAACGAATCCGGCCACTTGCGACCCACTTCACCCATTTATCACGGTCCTCCCGTTTCCATCGATCGTCATTAATCGATCGTCAGGTTTACGGGCGAATAAAACAATTTAATATCCATAATGAAATATGAGTTTTCATTTAATTGAAAAAAAAAAAAAAATTATTAAATACGTTATGAGTATGAGAATTATACGTCGCGATTAAAAGTATCGATGAAATGATCAAATTTATTTTTCTACCCTTATACGATCCGGGCCGAGGGGTAAAAGTAACGAATGATTAATCGTTAATAAAATTAATACAAATTTGACAATAATATTTTTCTTCGCTTTAACGAAATTATCTTCATCCGTTTGTCATCCCTTTCTACCACCCCAAACTACCCCATCGACCATTTCTATCGCATTTGTTTTGCCGCCGAGAATGCACGGGCTAATCGCTGTTGATATTTCGAGGTCCATGAAGAGAATTTCCTCGGGGATGTTTTCCGGCACGAAAGGGACCAGAGGCCGGATGATGAATGGTGGAGTGATGGCAGTTTTGCGTGCAAACCGCCGAGACCAAAATACGAGAATATTAGGGGTTGTCCGATCTAACGTTCGTATATCCGTGGGGTAGTGGGTATGCGTGCTTACGTGCAAGCAGGTATCTGTATATAGGTATTAAAGCGTGAATGAGGAAAAGGAAGACAAGACGACGGGCGGCGGAATCTGGAGGAGAGAGAAGAAAAGAGAAACTAAGAGAAAGATTGAGAGGGCCGTGCATGCCACCGATCGTGATTTATAAAGGCTCGTACCGTGAAGACGCTAGTCCTACCCTTATTTTCTTTTTATATTTTTTGTTTTCTTACATTTTTCTCATTTCTCGGGGTTTTCACATTTTTTCCCCTAATTTATTTTCATTGCGATTAGTTAGCGCGGTACTCGTAACCATTGACATATTCTACGGCGCTTCGAATACAGTCGCAAGTTAATCCATGGAAAATGATAAAATAATTGATGAATTTTTTTTTTTATTCATCGTACATCCCATTAGCGATATTTATTATTCTCCAGTATTTTTCAGTGCATCGTTATTTTGGTATGAATATTTTTATCCGAGATTCACGTATACTCACGATATCTTCTATATGGACCAGTTGATCGGGTTAATAATTTTGTAACATATTCAAATGCACTTGGAAGCACGACTGGTAGTTATCGCGTACGTTTTTGGTTGTCTTTTTTTTTTCATTTTTCTTCCTTTTTTCTTGTCTAAACCTCATCGTCCCTGAGGGAGGGAGGATGATGAAGCGCTGCAGGATTATGATATAGGAGTCCGCTTTCCTCTTAGCCAACCCATTGCCTACCTATACTATTTGTTTCTCATTAACGGGCCTACATTAATCTTCCGCTGGACTTCGGCTATCTTCGTGTAAGAGCGTGAGAATTTTCTAAGAATGCTGTTCATTCGAGAAACTATATTACGAAGCAGCGCGGACAACTCGAAGTTTTGGATTTTATCATTTTCAACGATAGAATTTAGTGAACGTGACACAAGTCATTAAGAAATGAAATTGAAGTGGATGTTTTTTTTTTTCGATTACTTACAGCCACTTGATGCAGCAACCATTGTGAATTAGAAGGACGAACAGGAGAAGGCAGCACTTCGTTCTCCGCATGGTATCTGTCCTACGCTTCACATCCTTCTGAATATATCTGGTTGTATTGGTTTTTTGGATTTTCGATTTTTTAAGCACCGATTACAAAACGCACGTCATGAAATACAAGTTTCTTCGTCGAAAAAAACAAATTTTTCGAATTCATCTCCACCGGAAGGAGAATTCAAAAAATTCTGTAATAAATGAAATTATTTTAAGTTCACCGCACTGATTTTCTTTAAATTTCAAAAGACACTCGTTCTCGATAAACGTCTTAAAAAACACAAGAACATCCACTCACTTCTTCATTCATAGCCACAACACAAACTTCATCACTTCAGGGCGACTATCGCTACTATGCACAGTCACGCGAACTTCGCGTTCATTAAAATTAAACCTTTCTCCGCAGTGTGAAGCACAAATCGATCCTTGCTGTAAGTATCGTATGAATTTTTCAAAACGGAGACACCGATCAACAGCAATTAAATTAATAACCAAAAATATAAAAATTTAAAAAATTAATCAACGATCCAGTCATTAAGAGTAGCAAATAAAAAAAAAAGCAATTTTGAATTTTTCAGCAATTCAAAAAAAATTTCCAAAAGTCTCCTCAGTGCTTTCTTTGCAAATGTCCCGCAGCAGGACCAAGGATCCAAAAGTGGTCCCGTTTCAGACAAGCAAGGAAGTAAGCGATACCATGGAAGGAGCAAAGAATTAAAGAATATAAGGTTGGACTAAAAGGTAAATTGAATGAGGGTGTCGAGGATGGTAAAAATGTGCAGAAGTGGTGAAAATAATTTTTTGAGCTTGAAGCTGTGTCGGCGCGACGTGATTGGAGGAAGAGGAGGACTGCCGATGTGAAGTGCTCGCCGGCGAAGCACCTCAAGAATAAACTCGAGGTAGAGGCGGAGGTGATGCTAGTGGTGGAGGTGGAGGATGAGGAGACTCCCACGGACCCTTCCACCTCGCCCAAATCTCCAATAACTTTTACGTCAGTTGCCCACGTTCATTCAGCTTTCCAGATCCCATAACGAATATAGGACTCCGATTCGATAGTTATCTGAGCTTGCAGTAATTATCATTGCTATTATTATTATTATGAAATCTTACCTCATTGATTTTACTCAATCAAAGATTTAAGGTAAATAAGATTTTGTGGTATTTTTTTTTTTTAATTTTAAATTATAATATTTTGTTCATTATTTTTTTTTTTTATAACACACGAAGGTACAGCGGGTGATAATGGGGAAATGAAACGGATGCTCGAGTGGAATGGAATGAATGCATTCCAAGCAAAATTGTTCAAAGTTTAGGGCGTATCCTCAATGCCGACAAAAGCCGATCCGGTCGAGTCATTCATATCGATAATTAGCACGATCGCGCCTATAATACCACGGGGAGACTTCCTTTTGCCTTTTTTTCTACCTTTTTCGGTCTTTTCACGTCGTCCCGTCTTCACATCGAATTATACCTGTCTGAAAATTTCGAGGAACATCCTAAAGGATCTTTTCGTTCTGTTTTCGTTAACGGCTGAGAAGCGGATCGGGAGTGAAGAAATTATGAAAATTTTTAAAAATTATTTATACGATTGCGACAGTTTGAAACGATTTAGGAAAATTTTTCGTAAAATTCCAAATTATTCCATTTAATTTTTCTTTCTCTTTTACACGCTATTACGAAGGGACGATAATATATTTGGTCCCTGGAGTAATCTGTCAGGGGACATTCAAATGTGGCAGCAGCTGTGCGTTTCGGCTATTAAAAACGACTTAGCCCTTCCATGCATTTTTTTTTCTCTTCTCTTCATCTCTTTTCGTCCTATCCTCATCGAGTATACTTACACTCACTTACACGTGCTCGCTATAGCAAGCCCTTGGCAAAATATAGAGATTTGCCTAATGATCCGTGAGAGCTTCTCTTTGGTAGGAAAAAATAAACAACAAAGACATTTTTCATTTTTTTCTTTTTTTCACTTTTTTATGTATTTTTTTAACGTCGTATTATTTCCCTGTCGTAACAGCTGATTTTGAGGTTATCCTTCTACAGCTCTCTGCTGAAGAAATCATTTGAAATTTATAACTGTTTTCTTAAACGTCGTTTCTATGGGTTTCTTTTATTATTACCATACTGCTTGCTCCATAATAAACGATATTAAATGTCGGATTATTAAGATTTTAAGATTTGAGTTGGCGATACTCGCTCAGTCTAATTTATGATACAGACACAGTGGAGACTCATGATATTCCCATTAGAACGGCATCGAAAGCCGGCTAGGAGATTCGCGGATCTACATAATCCCCAAACAATGATGCCGGACAAAAACACTTGCGAAGGGATGAGCCGTCAAACATTCGCCATTTTATTGTCAAACCAGCAACTTCTTACTCGTTGATAGCAATTTTCTACCACTTATCTGCTAATCTCTGAAAGAAATTTAAAAGCTCCCCTCAAAGCATCTGTTAAAATTTAATATTTTATAAAATTAATTTTTAATTCATTCATTTTGTCTTATTAATTCAATATACACTGTGACGTGGCATTTCGATGCCATAGAAAAATGTCGGTTAAGCATCAAATGTTTCAGTTATAACATAGGTAGGGGAAGGTGAGGTAAATGTCATTAGAACAATTTGACAATTATTCTCTGACTAGTCAGGAACACGTGCACGTTCAGCTGATTTTGACCGTGAGTGAAATGAGTGCGTGAGTTGAAAATGAGTGCGTGAAGGGCAAAAAATAATGCTGTCCATGATGGTGAGTAATAAGAAAATTCATATATATAAAATGAGAATGAATTTTAACTTTGACGTACGGAATAGTGTAACTTGCTCAGTCGGATAATTGACGCACAGTTAAAATATTTTTCGAATTACGTTTCATAAGTTTCAATAAGGTGAAGAAGCCAAATATATCTTGTTTTTAACATATTGTGAAAAGTACTTTTTAAATTTCACAATGAAAATTTACGACGATTGTTTGTTTTTTATATTATATAACGAAAAAAAAAAAAAATAACAAACTTTACATTATTATTATTTTCAATCAGCGCGTGAAATCGAATTACAAATTAAGACTAAGAGAAAAATATCAGACTGAAAATATGTAATAAAATATTAATTAAACCAATTAATGAAGATGTAGCGATTATAGTGGAGCTATCACTCGCTACCCAAGGCATCCAGAATCCATTGAATTTTTCTGGATAAGATGCTGGATCGACGTCTGTATTCGTTTGTGGTACTAGCTCGGATTCAAAAATTTCTATCATTTTACTTAAACTGATAAAAATCTGAAACATAGATAGATTGAGATTACTATCCCTTAGCACTTAGTCATACCGAATGCTTAGTAACTTTGTACCTCAGGATAATCAGCAGACACATCAGTAGTCTCACAGGGATCGTTTTGAAGATTGAAAAGACAGGTGTCGCTGCAGTTTGCAAAGTCAGTAAAATTATTACATCTAACTATACTGGCTGATCGAAGATTAAGGATTTTTGTTTCCGTAAGTAAAGAATTTCCTATACTGGTGATAGCAAGTCCCGCGTCAGATTCAAGAATTTCTGTGATATTGTATTCCGGATAGGAATTATTATTTCCAGTATCACCATAATAATTTCCATATAGATCAGCAGCACCTACATATATAAAATTTTCAAAAAGTTTTACATAAAATTGACAAAACATTAATAATGAATGAGAAACAAGAAAAATACTGACCTTCGATCAATTTGAATTTTCCAGAAACAACACCCCTAAGATTTACAGCATCGTCAATGTTAATTAATAAAGATTCTCGTGCGCTATTCTCGGCTAGGCTTATCGCCGACCATTGGTCTAGACCATCGATATCCCCAAGATCATTAACGTCCCCACCAGCCAGAGAATAGAACGTCGGTAACCAATCGGTAACATGAAGCAACTGTTCCGAGACGCGGGAATTATTTTTAATCAATGGTGAATAAATACAAGCTACGCCACGTACTCCGCCATCGTAATGTGTAAATTTCAACTAAAAAAAAATATATATTGAACTTTAATTTATATAATTATTCTTATTCTAATTAATATATCAATCAACAGTAATTACCCCACGTAAAGGATAATTCGAGCCATAATTCTCCAGAAATCCTTCGGTCTGGGCTCCGTTGTCAGCCATAAATACAATTATAGAATTGTCAAGCATGTTAGCATCACCAAGAGCTTTCACTATACGTCCCACGGATTGGTCCAGAGCCATCATCATACCTGTCGATATTTTATTTTAATTTATAATTATCATTTCTTTTTGCACGCACACAATAATTAATCACCTGCAAACTTTCTCCTGTTGATATTCTCGATGTACCCAAACCTAGAATTGACTTCACTCATATTTCGAACCTCAACTACTTCCTTTGCTTCGCTGCTATGTGGCGCTGGATGCGCTAGGTGTAGATAAAGTGGTTCGGTCGCGTCATGGTTTTCAATTACCTTCACAGCCTCTTCAGTAAAGACGTCAGTTGCGTAATTGCTATTACGTCTCATCTCTAAAGTACTTGCCGTGTCTTGATGCAAATCAAAGCCAGTGTGATTCTTTCAAAACAATGGAAAAACACGAACATTGAGGACATTGAAGCAGAATTTTTTGTCACAGTGACTGCTAGTAACGTACGTTTTTACTTATGGTATAATTGAAGTAACTTATGTAACCACTGTAGTGGCCGTAGAAACTCTCGAATCCACGTCGGGTTGGCGTATGCTCGTTAGTATAATAACCAACGTGCCATTTTCCTACCAATCTGGTGCGGTATCCTAAATTTCGAAGATGTTCCGGAAGTAACCTCACATTTAGCGGAATTCCTCGAGGTTCACCAACTGAC
The DNA here is from genome assembly GCF_000341935.2 of Cephus cinctus. NCBI lineage: Eukaryota > Metazoa > Arthropoda > Insecta > Hymenoptera > Cephidae > Cephus > Cephus cinctus. Next base: position 386,977 of record NW_014332832.1, read on the forward strand.
AAAGGTTTGCCCTGCATTCCTGCAATTTTCATAATTTCTTTTCTGCATGATTCCAAAATATTAAACATTTTATTTTTTCTTTCACCTGGAAATAGCATGAGCTCTTATCTATAATCCAAGTGTAATCTTATCTCTTGTATAAATTTAAACGTAGATAACTGTACGAGGCAATTCAAAAGTTGTTCAATAGACATAAGTAAGCGTTACTGACTCGATGATAAAGTTTAAATAAATATAACATCACAGCCTGGATTAACCGATTAACCCAATAAGGGATAGCAGGTGGTGGTATGTTTCCTACCATGTTCTGTTTGATTTTTTCACGTTGCCGATCTGTTTCACCCTTAATCTTTATACAGTTACACTGGTTGGACTTGTAGGAACCTAAACTATGCAATCATGAACAAAATAGACATCAATTTGCTTGAACGCCATTGACCGTAAACAATGAAGACAGAAAAAAATACAAGTAAGTGAAATTAGGCAGCATAAGCAATTCATATACGTGCACAGTTTTGAGAATGTCGATGCAGCACAAGTAGATCGTTTGGCGAGTCAGACCAGCTAAGAGAAGTTATGCGATTACACTGCAAATTTAAGTACACGCATTTATGTGGGACTAAAGCCTATGACCCATGAACCCTAACAGTCCAATAAAAGGAATATGATAATTGGGCAAATCGTAGAAATTACGTATAATATAAAATTTAGGAATGAAAATCACGAGCTACAGCTATATTGTTGAAAAAATAACATTAAAGTAGGATAGATCTAGTTATTCTTTAAAATGTTGAGAATGCAAAACACTTGCTAGCTGATCTTGTCTTTTCTCTATAGTATCTCGACAATTATGACCTTATTACTATTATTACTGATATCAGTATACCTTATAAAACGATATAGATAACTGTGTAAGTTTTATATGGTTATTCAGCGCCTATCTAAATATCATACTATACGTGTGCAATGTCAATAAAATACATACCATATAATATATTGTGTATCAGGCGGATAAAATTTGCCTAATAGACGACTGGTATTGTTTAATTAATAAAGGATCGTCCATACTGAACCTATGGTCATGTCAATTAATATTATAAACCGTATATTATAATTACCAGTTCTGATAGGGTAACGGCCGGTAAAGAAAGCTGTCCTCGAGGGCGTACAAGTTGGAAGGACGTAGTGGCGATTGAGAATGACACCATTGTATGCCAGAGCGTCTATATTCGGTGTAGGTATTTGATCCGCTCCATGAAAACTCACGTCGTTCCAGCCCTGATTTTTTTTTAAACATTAATATAATTTATAACAAGCAAATTTCGTTATTACAGAATTGTATATTTCACAGGCATGGCGATGGCACGTGTCAATTTGCATAGTGAATGGAATGTCTGTATCCTTGAAAATTGAATCTTTAGAAAACTTATTGGCCATATATATACATGTATATATGTTAACGAAGATCAGGTTTAGCAATTTAATTAAGAGTTATGAAATTGTTAGATACGAAAAATCACGTGAATAGTGTCGTCAAAGTACAAGTATAACGACTAATGCATTGTTGTGTATATGCTTATATCAAATCAGGTCAAGTGATATTCTACAAATTTTTTCCCATATCAGTCGTAATGTTTGTACAGTTGGTGAGTTTGACTTCTTATACATCAACCTCGAACTCGTTATCATTATTTATGGTAATCGAGATAATACAACGTATCTGTGAAAAAGAGTTTACTTAATTTTCAAAAAATGTTTGCTGAAAATATGCTTTAAATTTGATATTCAATAGAAATTCAACAAATGCAAGCAAATATTCAGCAAAAGTTTAGCAATAATTTTAGCAAGCAAATTAAATTCTTCTGTGATATTATTCTTGGAACTGTATGCTGCAGTCTGGGAGGTTGAGATCGCTATTATTGAACCATATTAGAAAGACATTATACTAAACGATATAATCAAAGTTAGACGTCACTCGTTTTCTGATAACGATCCTTGTCTTTTGTTGGACTTTAACAAAATTACACGAATCCTCTTGTTGATTTTCATATTAGTGTTATGTTTAACATATACATATAAAATTAGTTATAAAATTTATTTTTCGTTTGGAATATATGTTTTTGAGGTGGAATAAAATAAATGAAAGAATTTTACAAAAATATAAAATATATTGATTTCATCAAAATTAAGGAACAACAATCTTACCAAATCGTCAGCTACGATGACGACGATGTTTGGTTGCTTGCTGGATTTTTGTTCACTTTGTATTCTTCCTATGCTAGCCAAGATGACGAACGTTCCCAGCAAACGTTTAGGTAATGTCCATGGATGTTTGACAGGAATCCTATATTTGATACAGATATATAAAAAATTGCTAAACCACGAATAATTTTGTTGTTACATGAAAAAAAAATATATATATTTAAATATTTTCGCTCAAGTACCTCACTTGGTGGCGCTTACCTCATTTTAAAAAAAAATAGTAGATCAAATCAATTCCCAATGGCACTTGACAGATAATAATTGTATATTGATATTTATCACGGTAATTCTTTTTTAAATTTATAAAATAAAAATTATTTCACACTTTGCAAGTATCATTTAAATTCACAGTAATGTACTGTGTTATATTTTTTTAGTGGTTAAAAATATTTCGTGCCACTCGCAGAATCGTTAACGAAACGTGGGCTTGGGCTGCGTAGTTTATACAACACTGACTAATCGTGCCAGTGCCAAGTTGTGTTCAACTCATATGTTTTTACAGCATAAGAGAAAGGAGTTTATAATGCCAGGAAAATGTAACCATTGTCATTTATCTGTTAATTGTTCATATACAATTACCCGGCAATCATAAAGTAAGAGTTACATATTAGCAACGTTATCATTTTTTTGTTCAAGCACATAATATTATTGGGTGCACGTGAATAAATACAACCTTAATTATGAACTTCTGGCATTGCTAATATCTAACTTTTATGTTACATTTGCTGAATAATTATGTATAGTTCATTGAATCGTCTATCGTGAAATAATTTTTATAATCATGAAATCGAAGGTAACCCTGTGGTCAAATTTTCCATTGATTTTCATTTACGATAGATTACCCTTAGAGAAAAAAAAAACTATTAGTAATGGCAAATTTTTCTATAACTTGCATGACACTTTCGACACCAAAGAAAATATTCATATTAATATACCTATAATTAACTTTCTGCACTTTCTACACTTGTGACAAATAATTAATTCTTATTTTGATATTAATTATAAATTTATACGAAATTTAGAACTTTATATGGTCACTCCGCACTTCTTATGGTAATACGTGTTATTCGTATCTGACATATTGATTTTTATTTTGCTTGTTCCTCGATTAATAAATATATACAAGTATAACTTAATTATTATTGAACGGCTGAATAAATAATTAAATCTCCGTTGGATATTGAACATACAAAATTTTTTTGCAATAACATTACATTATTTGATAAGTGGTCTGTCTGGTGGTGATATCAGTGTCACATTAAAAAGACTCCCACATTCTGACCGGTAAGAAAATATGTCTGCAAAGAGGCACTTATCTCATTATCAAAATATAGTATATATCTTACAATTCATATGATTGGACATTGATAACTAATAAATTATATCAATTAATATTTGTTGGCTGATTTAGAACAAGGATAGCAAACCAAAGTAAACGTGACTGTCGATTGATTAATCGATTATCTACGTACATTGATTGATTAATTGATTATCTACAATGCATCTAGTCAAACAGCATAAATATACTTGGACGAAAATGAGAATAATTAAGAATCCGAGCGTTGATCATGTATAATAAGAAAATAATTATTTAACGAGTATCACGCCAAAGGTCGTCACACTCTTGATTTTCGTCAACGAAGCTGATATCAGTGAAAGTATCAAAGTGATCTCCAAGTCTTTTCCGATCTTTATTACTACTACCGTCAGGAAAATAAAAAATGGCTGTCCCATTACGACCATTCGATGGAAATGTATCTTGCAGTCAGATAAAAGCTCGCAACCCCACGATTATCAGTGCCATTCCAATATGTGCACATATGGCAGTGGTACCAATAGCACCAGCTCCATTTGGATTAGGATACACAAAGACTCCAGGTTTCAGCCACGGTTGCCAAGTGCCATTCTTCCTTCGTGGATCCGCCATTTGATCCACAGGTAGACGTAACTGTTTCATCAATGAGTTAGAATGCTTCGCTAGAAATTGATCTAGATCCGTGACCCTCTGTAAATATGATAATACATTAATAAGCCTATAATCAAAATCTTGTATATCTTTTCATCCAGCAAAAGACTCACCATGGGATACTGCTGAGCTATATTTTTGGTTTCGCATGGATCGTGTATAATGTCAAAGAGACACTCAGTCTGGTTACACGTAGAGACGTTAAAGATATTAGGAGATGTACTATTTGTATGACATTCCACAGTAGCCCGTTGTCGTAAAGTTATCATAGTGCTTGGCTGAGTGATTGGCGTACCTAAATGAGTCCTAATACTGTCTGCAACTACACTGTGCAATATTCGAGTTGTATTGTAGCTTATCGTGACACGTCTTCGATAGTGATTTATTGGCCAGACGTAGCCATCGTACTGTCCATGTGGATCGATGGATCCTGATTAACAATAAAATCATAATAATCGCTTATCAGACACTTGACAGTACTGTGAATAATATAAATTGCCATAAACTCTTGTGCCGTTCAAGTATACTTTGTAAATAACATAAGATTATTAATTAAAAATTATCGAAATTTCTATTAACCAACCTCTGATGAGTTTGAATCGCCCGTGAATGGCCCCTTCTGTTTTTGAAATTTCATCGATATTCAATAAAATTGTACGACTTGTAGATTGGCCACTATGATTCAACGCACGCCATTGATTAACGCCATCTAATTCTCTTAAATCTCGTATGTCTCCTCCTGCTGCTGCATATAATGTTGGTACCCAATCAGTGATATGTATTAATTGATCTGATACTCGGGCCACGTCCTGTAACAACGGTGACCATATTGCTGCTACACCGCGAACACCACCCTCGTACAAAGTGTACTTAGTCTGTAATAATAAAGAAATACAATAATTATTATTAATAATCATGTGTTATAAACGTTCTTCTAAATACTTACACCACGCAGAGGGTAGTTCCACGCCCAATTCCTATATTTACCGGTAGGTGCTCCGCCATTATCCGTAAGAAATAGTATAAGCGAATTCTTCAGCATTCCTCTATCTCCAAGAGACGAAACCACCCTTCCGACAGAATTGTCCAAACGCGTGACCATAGCTGAGAAAAAAAATATATATAAAAGTCACAATACACATTTTTTCATCGCTAACTCACGGCTCATTTATTTACCAGCATATTTGCGTCTTTCGTATTCCTTAATATGCGTGAAATTCTCTTCGTGGTAATCATCGGGTGGAAATTCAAGAGGAGCGTGTACAGCCAGATGAGAAATTTGAAGGTAGAGTGGTCTCTGAGAATAATGATTGTCGATGATCCTGACAGCCTCGTTAGTAAAGAGATCTGTTGCGTATTCATGCTTTAACCCATAAGCTGGTTGATCATCAATATGCATGTCGTATCCGCTCATATTCTATAATAATCATTAATCGTAGTGAGATTATTAAAATAACAGAGAAATTGTCACAGAAACATAATTTATTAATTCGATACCATTACTCACTCCTTGGGTATATCGATAATCGTAATAACTGATGTATCTGTTATAAAATCCTAAGAAGGAATCGAATCCACGATGAAGAGGAGTATGTTGTGGAGTATGAAAACCCACGTGCCATTTTCCAATCAATCTTGTTTCGTATCCAAGTTTTTGTAAGTGCTCTGGAAGTATTTTTATATCTATCGGAAGTCCACGAGGTTCGCCACCTTGGATACTATCGCCCTGCAATCCTATATCAAACCGGAATAATCGTTTACTAGACTAGTCACGCCATCTCTTTTATATGTCACTGTAAGCCTATTTAATTTAGTACACATGTATATCCTGCTTGTGAATACGATAACAGTCTAATAACAGTTAAACCCTAACTTTACACTGACGCCGGTACCATCTGGTTTAAGTTGCCACGCTCTACTTACCCATCCGAGTTGGATATCGGCCGGTCAAAAAGGCAGCCCTTGAGGACGTACAAGACGGCAGTACGTAATGCCTATTCAGAATGATACCATTGTAAGCAAGAGCATCGATGTTTGGCGTAGGAATTTCGTTAGAGCCATGAAAGCCAACGTCGTCCCAGCCCTAGAAAATAAAACGCAAAAGAATTATTTAAATCAAACTTACCGCAGTTACGTCCAAAAGAAGTCCTATATGTACATATAATTTATTTTTGAATAAATCGTTATCATGACAATTTTTATTTCATTTTCTCAATTATGTTAGTACAATCGTTATTTTCTCGCGCAAATGACTTTGACATCTGACGTCACCACTTTGCCGGAATTTCATTAGTTCAGCAGGTAGTGAGTCACCATGTGGTAACTTCATATGTGTTCATTGTATGTGGGTGGATAGACGCCGTGCACGAGTTGCAGTAATTATACTTAACTAGACGCCTGACGTTAAACCGGTACAGCTTCGCTGCAGAGTAAACGTGGTGGATTACTGCGAAGCAGAAGATGCGCGGTAGTAATGGCCGCCACGTTACCATTCATATCATCTCGGATCACGTTTCAATATAATTAAATATTACATCAGATTAACATACTAATTGACCCACTTATTATTCGAGGTCCATGCATATAGTGCACTATACTGTTTACCTATGACGTTATGAATAATTCTTACGGCAAATATTTCTAACAATGTTTTTTAAAAATAAACAATGCAAAAATTAACCTCTTACAGTGCAAATCAATATATTTTATGTTTTAAGCTATAAAAATAAACTTATTTTTCACTCGAAACACTTTGTGTATCACGTACAGGTATTTCTTGATTAAAATTATCGACAGAGTCTGAGGTTCTCGCGAGTGTTTTACCAACTGGAGGTTGTTCTAACGTAGAAATCAAATTAACGAGCTAACTTCAGACGATAGAATACTTTTTGGATGATCCTTAATATTACCTGCTTTTACGCAAATAGGTACGTTCGTGAATTGTATATTTTTTGAATAATCCTAAATACGTTCTTGTACGCGAAAACAAGTGAATTCATATAAAGTTATTTATTATTACCAAGTCATCAGCCATGATGACAATGATGTGGGGTGGCAAATCGTATTCATTGGCGATGATCAAAGGGCACAGAAAAAAATAATACAAGAGGAAAGTGCTCCCGCTCACGAAATTTTGCACCATGGCCACACTTTGAGGTTAAGGTATGTGGTTTAATTTTTTTAAAATAATACCAAGATTCTCAGAGCATCGTGCACAAATGAAACTGAAGCTCCACTTCTATCAACGTGTAGCTTATATAGTCCGCCCCCGAAGTGAATGTATGAATGAACCTGAAGAAAATGAAGGCACCGAGAGCACTACGTAGATGCGGTGAATTAGTGGTAGAGAGAAAGGATAAAGAAGAGATGAAGAGGAGTGGATGATTTAAGTATAGAGAGGGATTATGATGATTATTGTAGCAATGAATGGAGCATGTACGTGTGGCCCTTCTCGTCTTACTCGTGAACTTATTTTCTTGCACGACACCTCCGTCATATTATCATCAACTATGCCAAGTATTACGAGAATATTCTTGTTTGCGGAAAATTAACATAATTTCGCATCCCTAAAATGGCGATCGTGTACCAGTTGGCTAAGACGGTTCCTTTAAGGAAATACTGTTTTTTGGGCAATTCCAAAAATATATTATTACTGCAGCGTTAACTAATTTTATTGGTAGTTCGACGATGCTTAAAAGAAACCAATTAAAACAGTTTTAAAAAATTTTTAGACGGAAGAAATTAAATTTGTGTAACGGACATTTCTAGTCAAATCTTACATATATATTTATTACTGAACATTCATGAGATTCGTATTAATTTCAATCAGAATTTATTGTTTATAGATACATAAATTAATGAAATTATATTGGACACGGTAACCTATTGATATCGAATCGGTCTTAATAGGAATACAAACTCATCCGATTTCCCAGATTGAATCGGATATCTATTGGCTTCTATTGATTTTAATCAAATTTTTTTAAACAAGATCTTACCCCATCTGCGCCTATGTGGCAATTATTTTGGAACTTTAGACTTCATTTGTAGTTTTAGGGATAATACTGGGTTATTAATCATATTGGGATATAGAATTATGCTTGAAAAGTAATTTTAGTCATTATGGTAATTAAAAAATATTGTTATCACATTGCGTACGGCGCTCTGCGCGGTTAACACGCGCTCAAAACCCGCACATTTTCGAGAACGAAACGAGAATCTCGAGATATCTCAAAACGATATATCTCGTGATCCGTCCGCAAAGTTCGAGTTGCTAAAAACGAGATATCTCGTCACCCCAACGCAATGTGTTAATGTATAATGGGGAGGAGGGTCATCAACGTTTAGGGCACGAAGTCTAATTTTGGAACTTAACTATAAAGTGAGGTCATTATTTTGGAGAACCCAAAATCCTCGCTCAGCACTATAAAGGCTAATAATGGTACTCCTAGTGACCTTATTAAAGGTACTTTCTCTTTGAATTATTCCTAGAACCTAGAAGATATGAAGGGGAGTCTCTTATAGTAATTGTAAGAAATTTGTAATTGGTTGAAAAATTCATTTCCGCACCCACGCGTTCATTAATTATCCTATTCTTTTCCTAATATTCAGAATGACCTTTGGATCACTGAGGTCCCAAAATTAAAGTCGCCGTCCAATTAATTGACCAGGAAAATTCGTAATCAACTATGAACCAACTGTGATCATCTAACAATTCTTTCAAGTGTTGTTCGATAATTTGATTGTCAACAAACAATATATGGTATATTACACAACGGTCATGAGTTCCATTCGGTTTGTGCCCCTGACTTATTCAAACGTACTTGGTCTTGTTTGTGCGGACCTTTTCACCAACTAAAGTTACGGTTAAAACTATGGAATACTCGGGGTCAAGGGGATTAAGTGATGTTAAGTAGAGATGCCGATTAGTTTATTTGCCGCTTCCTTGCCGATGTGTCCGGTATTATAACAATGTATTCAAGATAATTGATAATAAAAAAAAGTTATATACCAAGAAAATTGCAAAATTATATTTTTAGTAACATCTAGTTTACCGAGCTTCACCTTATTCTTTTATTTGCGGAATGGCGACTCGAACCATATGTCGCAAATGTTGTTGAAAATTAATGTTTTCGACTTTTTTGTTTAGTTCTGAGAGTATTCTACGTGTGTGTATGGCACAAACTCCGTTATTGTTGTAGGGAAATTATATTTATTTTTTACATAATAAATTACAGTGGGCGGTAAACCGAAGTACGTGTGTGGGCTTTCGTGAACGGAAATTCAAATAGCAGCTTGGCATTAGACTAAATTTATAAAATAGCCTGTTTGAACTGTAAGAGATTTAATGGAATGTTTTTCTTATTTAAAATACGAAATTCCATTACATTTATCTATAAAGAGACGTTCCATATAGTTTTAAGCTGTTTTATCGCGTTCTTACATCTAATAAGAAAAAATTGTCTTACATCAAGTGTAAGGTGTAAGCCGATACGTTTTCCAATGGCAAATTTTTCCAGAGTGATCCAATGTCATGTGGTTTACCTATACCTTAAACCTAGTGCAAGGATATTCTACCAATATAACATGCTATTAGATAAATAATTAAAACTTATCATGGATGAAATGATACAACAGTAGACTGACACCTTAGAACGATGATAAATTATTTTCATTTTTATGAGATTGCTTCATTATCGACAGTTGTTATGTGCACATTACAGTACAGTTTGTTCATAACACTTTCAGTCATTTTCATGGATGGCCCCACTTTGGCGGTTTTTTAATAAAGTAGCAAATTGTACTCGTAGAGTAGTTTCTTGTCCAACACAGTTGTTTTTTGCCATTGAATTTGAAGTCAGTGCAAGTTTATTAATAAATAAACCTTAAAAAATATTTTATACGTCAAGTATTAAAGCAATCTATTATAATAAACATTGATAAGCAGCGATATTAGGAAATTCATGTCCTTTATTAATGAGCAAATAGTATGTGACATTTTTTTGTAATAGTACTATTATATTTTCAATGTTCTCAAGAAAACAACAGTTGATTGATCGCACAGGAAAGGATGGAGTTGGACGATATGACTTTTTAAGACTTCTTGTGGTTGAATTCAACACGACCAAATCCCAAGGTAATATAACGTAACCTCAATTTCAATTTTTTTCAACAACAATATTTATATTTTTACCCAATTTTCATATCGAGTTGTGTCTTTATTGATTCACAAACTCATTTAACGTAAAAAATGATCTATCATGCTTTTACAGAAGCAAAGGAGCAGGTCCTGGCGAATCTTGCAAACTTTGCATATGACCCTGTCAATTACGAGTATATCCGACAACTGCATATCATTGACCTTTTCTTTGCTGTTATCACAGAAAATAATATCACTCTTATTAGATTTGCTATTGGTGGAATTTGCAACTTGTGCTTAGGTAATATAATAAAGTCCTTTATTTTTTTAAATAGAGGTTTATATTCCAATAACAATTTTTTACCTGCAATACCTACAATGTCCATTAAAACTAAATAATCCATCTCTTTATCGTATAATGTTAATTGTCATCTCAGATTTGAATTAATTTCCAGATCCAGAAAATAAGGCTTACATTATACGTAACAATGGGGTTGCATCAATTTTAACTTTATTGTCAAGTTCTGACGAAGAAACAGTTCTTTCTACAATCACAACATTAATTTTTTTGATAACTCCGGCTTCAAAATCTGAAATAACTTCAAAGAATGTTATTGAATGTATGACACGAATTTCTGAATCAGCAGGAAGCACACGACTCCGAAATTTAGCAACAGTTTTTCTAAACGATTACTGCAAAGAAAACGAACTTAGTGAAAGTACTGAGAAAGCACATATAATAACATAAATAATAATCAAACAGAATCTTAATCGGTTGAAATAAAATGTTACGCATATTCACAAATCAGGTCAAGAACTTTTGCACAAAAGTTCCATTAGAAAAAAATTCAGCTGAAGCATGGAAGAATTTTCAAATGGGTTCAAAAGTAACTGTTACTAAGACAATAACTGATGAAGACATTTTAAATTTTGCAAATTTAACCGGCGACTTCAATCCTATTCATACAAATTCTCCAAAAATTGTACATGGAGCCTTTTTAAATGGTTTAGTTTCTGGAGTGATTGGAAGCCATCTTCCTGGGCCTGGAACTATGGTGGTTCAACAAATCATACGATATCCTACAGCCTGTTATGCTGGAGATACAATAGAAATTACAGTAGAATTAGTGGCAGTTAGAAAAATCATTAAATGTCAGTACAAATGTATAGCAAATACTGAACGTACAGTGCTAGAAGGTGAAGCCAAACTAATCTATAGAAAACCAACATCAAAAGAAATAATATTTATTAAATGAAAACTAAATTGTTCCAAAACTGAATACTTCAATAATATAACAAATATAATGTTAATTAACAATGATAATAGTAAATGAATTTTTTAACATCACTAAAGTTACACTTGCAAGAAATTTCATATCGAAATCAATTTTTAATTAATTTTCTGATTACAAAGAAACTTTTTACTGGTAATCGAGGTGGCCCACATTGAACTGCAATACTGTTCTATTATATTTATTACGGAATTCCCGAGTAAGCGAAATAAATTATTGGAATGCAGCTGCAAAATTGCAAATCTACAGTCCAATGGATTTTGCAGTATAAGCGATACTTGCATTATTGACCCACTGTGTTTGCGAAATCATGGAATAAGAATAATACTTAGACGAACCAAGAGCCAAACGAAAATCGTACTTATCTCATTCGTGTGTCGTTCTCGTCACGCTCTAGGTGAGTTGAAACTTCTCTACCATTGTAATTAATTATTAATGAACGTGTCATATCAACTTTACTCTTAATTATATTCTGAGCTGTGTGTTCATAATTATACAAACCAGTTATACATTTTTAAAGTGAAATAACACCCAATCTGCAATTAACGAATATAAATTTCATTGTTAAATTATAGATATTCAAAATGCGTGCGGAACTATTTCTGGTTTTGGTTTGCACCTTGTACTCTGCTTATGCGAGTGAAGTTGATGACCTTAGTAATGGAACATGCTCACCTGCCGAAGCTCCTACAACAGAATTGCCAATTGGATGTGTTTGCGGTGTCTTTTTGAGTGGACAATTCAAAAAGGGTAGCAAGGAACAGCCAAAAGGAAATCCAGCTTTGTTGCATGAACATCCTGATACATTTGCTTGCACTGCAGTTGGGAACAAGCTGTGCACCAATAAATGTTTGGATATTGTAAGTACTATTTGACGTCCCTTGAGTCTCGTTGAACTATGGATTGCCCTTGAAATTAATAGTACTAATACAGTTGTCATTAATAATATAATTTTTATATCATAGATTGTCAAGCATCTACCTAACAGCCCAGCTATCTTATGTGGTTCGATCGATCGAGACTGTCATAAGGAGAGGGTAAGTAATAAAGAAATAAAATATTCTGTAATTAAGCAGTTTTAATTATTATCTCTATAAATATTGCAGGCGTATTTGTTTATTAAGAACTGTAAAGACGAATGGATCAACACAAATCTCTCTGCTGGTCGCGAATATTGCTGCAAAGACGGGATACCGTATAAATGTCCAATTTTGAGTTAATTTCAGAGATGCCATTAACAAAGAAAAATGACATATAGAATTTCTATTATTTGTACAATTGGTCTCCTTTGCAGTGACAATAATTTATTGCTTTATTAAATTAATTAATAATCACTCGATTGTCTCTTTTTTTTAAGAAATCCTTGTCGGGTCTATACCTAACTAGATAATTAGTTTTATTATTTTATATATACATGATCAACCAGAAGATTAGTTATTACAATAATAACGAAACCAAATTAACAACAACAGTTCAATCACCCAATTTTTTCAGTATACAATATTTTGTATTAACTAGTTTCCTCTTCATCTAATATCCGTAATCCACTACTCTATTCCGTCGAGCATTTTCTTCGAACGTCCCGCCTACAATCTAAAATTAACTGAAGATCGTCGCCTACGCCAGCCAAGAAACCACTGCCAGTCAGTTTCAAGACAAACAGCCGAAGGCTCATTCGTACGTCGTAAACGCACTGAGGGGATGAATATTCGTCATTCTTACTCATAAGAATTAAACCGTTATCGATTAACAGAATTCAGTTCTTGTGTATTCTCTTCCGCACGCCCTCTCAAGTAATTTGGACCAAGTTCAGCGACAATCTTAATAAGTGAAAATATATTCTGATATTTAATTTTAGAACGGTATTCGTAGGCACGGTACTGCTAAATTAAATTGCCAAATTTTCATTTCATCCACCGCTGTAATTTATTCGTATCGATTCGAACTTACTTTCACTTTGTAATATGACATATACTGAATTATTTTTATTGTATTTAAAGTTGCTCACATTTCTCTCTTCTTAGAGCGTCCTTTTACCCGAATTAAAATAGTGGTATAACATATTTTTACAACCACAGACGCTTCGATACTTCACTGACGACAGGATGATATTTTGGCATTTAAATATTTGTTCCAAACCATGAAAAATAGGGCATATAAATGACAATAATCTTTTTTTTTAATCCGTGTAAAAAAATGATTAATTATACGAGACGATATTCATCTATAATTTTATACCTACTACTTGGTGAAGTGTCACAATTAAATTGTATATTTTAATTAATTCATGTGTTTAATTAAATATCGTGCGTAATTCTGAATTATCATCTAGACTCCAGTTTTATAATTTAAAAAATGTGTGAAAGACTCTTATCATGTCCACTTTGTTCCCAAGCAAGTTTTCCAAACTTGGACTCTCTCCGCGCTGGTCTAATAAGCGTAGCTACGCGGCCTTTAATTTGTCCAGTTTGCAACGAAGTTCTTCGCGGAATTGATAAACTAACCATCCACTTATTCGGCCATACAATCACAGCCAACAATGGACAAGCTAAAATCATCGATGCGGCAGCGGACGTGGGACCGGATCAACCTTGGGCTCCAAGACCTTCAGCGGAATTGGATGATGTTCAGACTACAAGAGAAATTGAAATATCTACAGTACCTGGACTGCTTAACGAGGAACTTCCGGCTAATCCAATACCAAATGAAAAATTAATACAAAGACCAGAATTAACCAAGAATAATCAACTAGTCAAGACTAATGATTTGGTTGAGACCAATCACGTTATCTTTCTTCAAGATTTAACGCAACTGCATCAAGTTTGTGTTTTGAGTCAACCCGAATGTAGCACAACAAACGTTAATCTATCCTGTCAAGGAAACCTTGAACAATCACAACCAACTGGAACTGTTCAACTAGTTCAAGCTGTACAACCTGCTGAAAGCTTTAAAGCAGTTCATGGTAGGCAAGATCAGAATACACAATTTTCATGTCCTAACGACACTGATAACAGTACTTCCATTGAGTATCAACAGTCCAATACGGTAGACCAGAATAATCCAACTGAATATCAAGAAACATGGATGGAAGCTTTATCAACTTGTGCCAGATCTCAAGAATCTGTCGTGTGCCAGGAGGGTGATACAAGAAATAATGATCAGCAAGCGTCTACAGAGCCAGTGAAGCTTACGGATGAAACGTCTGGGAATCATGCGAACGAAGAACGTGCGCTTCAAGTTACAGAGTCTCAAAGTAATGAGAATTCGCAAGACGCCACGAAGAAAACGAATGTCCTACCACAACTTAAAGCCTTTTGTCTTATCGCTACTAAGGAGAAAACCGAAAGATGTAATATCTGTGGATTCCACTTCCCTGATCGGAATATTCTTCAACTTCACAAACAGCTGGTGCATATGATTGATGAGAAGGATCTCAACAGCTCGTTGGATGATTTGAAAAATTATCCCTGTCACTTGTGCTCCAAGGTTTTCAAAATGCGAGGCAGCCTTATGGTTCACATGAGAGTCGCCCATACCGGATATAACTTAGGTAACGTCTACTTTTCAACGTTTGCTAAATATTATTTTATCCTCTTTGTTTATCTGTTCGTTTAGGCTCCTTACGAAAAGAGGGCGAGACGATACCGACTCTTGGTGATAATGGATACAATTGTCCAACGTGTGGAAAAAATTTCAAAAAGGTATCAAACTTTTTTGTTGTTCGACTTTTGGATTTTTATAGATAAGACTTATTTAACGAAACATATTTTATAGGAACAACATGTTACGCAACATTTAAAAACGCACGAGGGCAAACAATGGGAGTGCGACGTGTGTAGCAAGATGTTTACGACAAAGTATTTTTTGAAAAAGCATAAACGACTTCATTCTGGTGAAATGCCTTATAAGTGTAATTTGTGCGACAAAACTTTTACCTTTCAACAATCGTACCACAAGCATCGACTTTATCACAAGGATGACAAGCCGCACTCCTGTAACACCTGTGGTAGATCCTTCAAGGAACTCTCGACTCTTCATAATCATGAGCGAATACACACTGGAGAAAAGCCTTTTGCCTGTGAGACCTGTGGTAAATTTTATTATGTGTCTTTTGTGTGGTTTCGGTAACAGACGTGCGCTTTGTTTTATTTCATTTTTTATTTATAGGATAACAATTAGTTATTGCAAGTTCTTATACTATTGACAAATGATTGAACGTTTTATTTTACAGCGATACTAACGGTATAACGAAATGCAAAGTCTGAGGGATTGTGTGTCTTAATATATTCATGTTTGATGCATGAGTTAACATTATGTAATGGTAAGTATTTTGATATTTTTCAAAATCATTACGAATATCATTTTGTCATTTGCAAAGTTCAAAAAGATTGATACTTTGTATTTTGGTGTTTCTGACAGTACGTAATATTTTATGGAATTTTATATACGGAAAAAGTATACTGGTCCGTATTATTTGTGCATGAAACCGATATCGAAACGTAATAAATATTGTATAAACTTTTCCAATAAAATATGATGTACTCTTAACAACAATACTCATTGTCTGACAGGAAAATGTTTTCGGCAGCGGGTTTCTTATTTAGTTCATCGTAGAATTCACACAGGAGTGATGCCCTATAAATGTACAGCGTGCGGAAAGAGTTTTCGATACAAGGTAATATATTATTTTATTTAAAAAAAATATATTTTTATATAACTGCCAACATAATGTATAAATAATTTTAAAAAATATAGGTTAGCCAACGAACCCACAAATGCCCAGCACAACCACCTGGAACGGTAGTTCATCAGACGGGAAATCTCGTTAATCGTTTGTTACAAATATCGCAACCGGAATCAAGTGAAATTTCACCAAAAGCTACTGAAGATCATCAAACTGCAAATTTCGTTCCAACCGAGGAAAATAAGTTTGTGCTGATCTTAAACGATCAGGGTCAGCATATTCTCACTCGACAATCTGATCTTGAGCATAATGGAAAAGACAAAAAGCAAATTGCATCAGACGAGTGTGAAGACGAATCATTAAGATTTTCAGAACCGGGTGAATTTATTAAGAATTTATGGGGTCATGAGATATCAAGTGCAACAACGCTGAAGGAGTCTATAGAAATTTCTTCCAAGGATAGTCCACGAGGTTCTAAATCGGACACTGACGACTTTTTAAATATGGTTGGTCTTGCTGATAACGATGCTGCTTCACCGTCAACAGAAATGGAACATTTGCGACTATCGTCACCTGGAAGTCATCAAGACAATTTAATAGAAACATGTGAAATTGGGACGTTCGGTCAAACCGAGCAGACCAACGTCCGTGATGATTATTCTGACGTGATTTCCACTAATATTAGTTGTACGTTACATACTATTAATGAAGAATCACTAAAGCAATTATTGTATGGGACTGATACCAGACAATAGCAGTGATAGAATACATTTAAAAGAATGACAGGATTTATATCTTTTAAAAAAGTATTGAACAGGGTAAAAAGAATGTGACAGTATATTTTATTATCAATATTTTTCGTTCAACAAAGATTGTATGTTGGTTAATGGTCGTTCATTATCACTAATGACACGACATTTTATGATAAGTTTTACTTATATGTCGCAATTAATTTCCAGTTCTGCAACAGTAACACATTTCATAATCATTTAAAAAGAAAGATTAGCAAATTTATATTTTTTAAGTGGAATAACATATTTTTTAAATGATTTTGTCTAATTTTGAAAGGAATTTTGAAGCGTCTAAACCACAAATCCCGTAGCGATATGATAACAGATAAAAATCAAGGATAATAGAAAAGCAAAGTTATTTCCTGCTGGAATGCTTAACTTCAAGAAGGATTGGTATATAAGCCTCCCTGTGTTGGGCGCGTCGGGGTCAATGCCCTGGAAAAGAAATTCTTCCGTTGATAACAGAGCTTAAAATTGAGGATTTAAGAAAAAAACACCTTGGAACACGATAATCGAATACAATACAATGTTTATGTCGATATGATATGCAGAAAATTAATGAATACGTTGCTTATATTTACAAGATTCCAAATATGGTCATCATCATTACTCCATTAGTAGAGAATCGGACGCCATTTGTCAAGAAGTCATATCGTCATAATCTTACGAAATAATAGATTGAATGGTAAAATTATCAAAGAACACAATTGAAGTATAATGATATTAATTAAATAATAAAATGTTACCCGTTCAACTAACTAATTACCAAGATACCCGATGAAAGGCGCATTCTTGAATTACCAAGTAAAACCTATTTCCATTCGAACTGCCGTTCTACTCCATCTTGAATTCGCCAACCAATCAGAATGCTTCATAACGTTAACGCCATCTTGGTGAGAACTCGTAATAGACGCAGGTTAGGAAAACTTCATAGACTAACCTGTGAAGTCGATAAATGCTGGTCAGAATATCTCGATAGCAGACGACACTTGGTTCGACTTGACAGCTCACTCTGTATTTTCACGTGTCTACCATCGGATCTCGTTGCGTAACTAAAGTCCGTGTTCCAGGGAGGAGCTCCCCATTTCGGTGAGTGTTAAACCTAGAAGTAAAGAGAAATCAAATTCATCACAAAATCTACATCGATCGTGCAATAAAAACCTATCGATTTTGTGGGGGCGAACTTGATTTGCTGGCCTGACACCGTCGACGAGTACAAAACTCGGTTATCAGCAACCAATTAGACTCCTTGAGTCAGCGTTGTTAACCAATCATATGCTCTGTAGCCGACCTGTATGCGACAGCTGTTACAACATCGGTGTTGCCACACTTCTTGCCACACATGCCTTTTCATTCCAGTATCTGAAATAACCTGACATTCAATCCTTCGCGCATCTGGAAGTCGAACTATCGACTTTAAAGTTTTTATTTGAAATCGGCCGGTTAACGAGTCACAATTTGTAAATATACAAGGTTTTATGAAAATATTACGTTTATTTGTTATTTCGAATAATGCGCCATTTATTGGTGGTTTATATTGTTTATTCACAATAATCTAGAAACAATTATTGACAGTTGTCTGAAGGGATACTCGCCAATAGACATTGGATGCAATAATAGATAACGAATAAATTGTAAAATATTTAATAAGATATAATAAACTTCAGATACGCACATGATGCACACTTGCACGTTTTCTATTTTCAATTTATGCGTGCGTCCCGCGTAAACATTATATCACTCCTCAGTCAATACAACAGTTGTATTTGCACAAATGGCGCATTACAATTTCATATCATCAGTTGGTATTACTAATTTCAAGTGGATCATTAGTAAAGTATCTGCGAGCAGTGGGAATTAATAATCCTCGTTGACAAGTATAACACAATGCATATATTTATATTTCTTTACAAGTCGTACACTCAACGTTATTAATGCTAGACTTACCGACTGAATTTTCCTATTTAAAGTACACGAGTGGTGCAGAAACAAAATAGATTTAGGGGTATTAATGATACTGAGTAGACAATTTGTAGATAAAACAGTTTGTATTTACAAATACCGTTGTAACATACATATGTATATCCACTCAAGCTAAACCTTTATAATTCTGTTAATCAATTTAATCTAAACGTTCTCATAAATGATCACACTTTATCGATAAAGTAATCCTATACTGGAAGTACTGGAATAATCGTTAATGAAAAAATGTGTTGTCATCTATTTACAGCATTGAGTTATAAAATTCTACTAAATTGACGAAGCTGGAAGAAAATCCAGTAACCCTTTTTATAACTTCAATTTTCTACGTCCTGTCGGTAAGGTAGTTTCATTTAGTGAAAATCGCGAGTATACCCGATCGTCTCCGATCGAACATACGAAGCACTTCGAGTCTTGAAATAGGCGGAGCTTACGAATCAAATAGCCAATCAGATAGCTCAGAATATGTTATACGCGCACAAGTCGGTGCGTAAGTGCGTAATCAGAGGGCGCGCGGTGCAATCGCAGCTGAATATGAGACGAAAAATTCGATAGTGTGAAACGGACATAGACCGCTTACAAAGGAGCAAAAGAGAAAGTGAAAGAAGAGTGACCGAGATACGAGGGAGAATCTGAAGCTCGGCCCGTCGGTGAAGTGATAAGGGGGCAGTCGTAGTCAGAGAAGGACTCGTCGGAGGGAGATTCGGGGTTAGAAGTAGGGATGAGAAGGAATAAAGACAGACTGATGAAATGGGAATGAGAATGAGAAAGTGAGAGGTCGACAGTGGGGTGCACAAGAGTGACAGAGGGCAAGAGGGAAAGGCAACTCGGCACTCGAGAATCTCGCGTGCGAGAAGAGAGAAGTGTACTGAGTGTACCTGTGCGTGCCTGCTGTGCACAGCCGTGCTGCTTGATCAAAACGGACCAAACGTATCAACCTCAGAACGACCGCGATGCCCCGTGCACGTTTTTACGAAATTCAGGTAAATCCTGTCATACCTGCATTCGATGCACTTGCTTAATATGGTGGATAGGCCCGTGGATTACACGATAAATGAGTCCCTGACGAGGAGACCTCGCGGCCTCCATGTTTCCTCAAAGCAAATGGTGGCCAGCCACCTCGACTCGGACTTCTTTGTTCCATCGTATGCACTACGACACAATATTCCTTTTTCACGCAAACGAGTTAAACGATTGTTACGGAATTGGCTATGCAGGGTAAACCAGACGTTTTATCGCGTTAAACTTCTCGACGTATCTTGCTTGCGTTTCCTTTCTGTGTTTGTTTTGGTTCTACGACGGGCACTGGGACATCCTTGGCTGTGCAGGGTCTTTATATTGCTCTTTGGTGCATCGTATGTCGTTTAACGGGTTTCTACGAGCTTGTGGAATTTATAGTTTTTCGAGGTTATCTGGGTTCCTTCGGTTCCTCGATCGAGTTGCATTTTTTGTGGATGTTTCAACATTTAATATTTCCAGGGGTTTTTAAAGATCGTCGAACCCTTCTTAGGGATTTGATGTTCGAAAGTTCGGTAGAAAGGAAGCTATTTAAACTTCTCAGTGATTCACAGGATTTTTTTTGGTATATATTATAACCATGATTTTATTGTACTTTTTTGCCATGTCCTATTCGATTTTTTTATATTTTTGACAGATCATTATACTTCAGATTTCGAGTCTTGTGTTTTTTAAATTCTTAATTTTCTATTAAAACTTTTAACTGTTTAAAAAGTAGTGTATGGCTTTCAGTATTTTATGCAAATTTAACAATTTTCAGGTACTTATAGATTTTGCATCTTATGGAATTTAATATTTTGTGCTGTAGAAATTCATTGATTTTTGGTACTTCTCATACTTCCCCAACTACAGTTTAATATCCTGTGAATCTTTTATTTAAATTATGGTGGAGTTCTGAGTAGAAAACAAAGTGCTTTGTTCATATCAATATTTCTTGAAGTCATTCGAAGTCCATTGTTTCATCATATGTGGTTTAAATCAATTTTATATTTTGAATAGATTGATATAAATAAATTAAATTATCAAATGATCTTGAGTATATGATACAATATATATATTTTAAGTCTATCTCAACTGATATTCTTGATAGCTTTTTTTTCTTGCCTAACTTATGAAAATCCTAAAATTTATTAATAAATGGTAATATGCACAGTAAGTCAGTGATATAATATATTAACTTCATGTTTTACTCAATGTAATTGTATT
The DNA here is from genome assembly GCF_000341935.2 of Cephus cinctus. Classification (NCBI taxonomy): domain Eukaryota; kingdom Metazoa; phylum Arthropoda; class Insecta; order Hymenoptera; family Cephidae; genus Cephus; species Cephus cinctus. Next base: position 408,314 of record NW_014332832.1, read on the forward strand.
GTATTATTACAAAAAATATGTATGTTGCATAGAATTTCATATTTGATGAATCGTTGTTTGAAGTTATCTACTTTATAAAATTGACAATTTAGTTCTGCTATAATTATATTGTAGTATTTTATAATTCTATCAATTTTCAGAAATAAGTTGATGTATTATAGTTAAAAAAAGAAATAATGATTTATGATAAGTGATTCTCATTCTTCTATTATACATGTAATCTATAAGTTCGTGCTTCATAACAATGCTGATCTGTCAAAAATTGTTTCTTTGCAGACAGAATAGTGGCATGAGTCGATTAATCTATGGCAGATCAACAAGATCAGTCGTCGTCCGGGGGGTCTGTAGAGAAGGACAGTGCTTCAGCAGACACCTCTAAGCTAAGGGAAAAGACCTCGGGTCTAAACGACGGCGGTGGTGGAGGCAGTGGTAGCAGTGGAGGTGGTGCTGGTACTGGTTACAGAAAACGACAGAGTAGTGGTACAATTTCTACAACAACCTACGAAGAAAAGCGTCGTAGACAAGCCGTCGGCGAGGTTCCTCAACCTTCCTCTCAGCTTCTTCACGGAACGTCGACGCATCGGCGCTCTGTAGATTCCTCCAGAGGCGAGGCCAGGGCACGGGGCGAGCGTAGAAATCATGGCACTGGCCTAGGAGCTCTGTTAGGTCAGTTGCCTCACAAGGCTTTGTGTTATTAAAATATTGCTGTGCAGTTGACACTGTTTTTCTTTTTTCTGATAATTATATATTGCTTAATGAGATAGATATTTTAAGGCCTTGTATAACTTTCATTACATCATTATTTATTATATAATATTGTATCATTAGGAGTGCATGTAATTGTGAATTATCACAACTGAATCATCAACTACTCTTCTCTCGTATTACTTTTAAACATTAACTGATTGGTACGAGAGTAATTGCCATTTTTATTGAATAATTGAAACATTTAATTCTCAGTAGTATTGTATAACAAAGGATCATAAGGTAATATGTTTTTATTTTTTTACAGATACAGACTGGAGACAGCAGCAAAAGTCTCAAGGGTGTAATATTGGTGGAATAACTAGCAGTAACAATCAAATAGGTGTTGGTGGAGGGAATAGTGGACGTAGCAGTGCTGCAGCTGGTGAACGAGGAAGAATAAGTCTACCTGATTTAACGTCCACACCAGTGATAGATTGCGTTGCATCTAGGACTCGATCCAGGACACCACAGAATTCACAAGCAGCTATAGCACTCGAAGTATCTTTCGGTACATCCAGAAAATCTACTGGAAGTTCATTGTTAGCCACTGGCCACCCTTCGACTTCCAGAGGCAAAGGTCAGTATTTTATTCTTCTGTTGTTTCCACATAAAGATTTATTTTCTTGACAAAAATCTTAAAAATCTTACTAGTTAGTAGATTCAACAAATAAACAGATTATATATTAGGTCTATATACCTAGGTCAATTGAAGTGCAAATAAAAATACATTTTTTTTCCCCCCTAAAATCGCACATTACTGCACGATAATGAGTGATCTTAAAATAAATTTATATGTAGATTATAATTATTTGCCTTACTGTTTTCGTCCCGAATTTTTTCTTGACTCGCAATGAGCGAAGAGCCGTCTTATTTTAAGAGGCTGTTGGATTCTAAGAAGAAGTGGCCGTCTGGATGAATGTTGATCAATAACATAAGATGCGCGATAGGTTTTACATTATCGTAGACTCATTTTTTACTTAATTATTCGAATTAGTGTCCGATAACATTATACTTGGAAAAGATTCGACAAAGGATAGCCTCCCAATTTCTAATTTAATTTTCAGTGAATTTGTTTAGAACCACATTATTAATGGCAAAAATTAGCATACTAATTAATCGAAATGTCATAGTTCGATCTGAATCTCATACGTTTACCACGTATGTGAATATCGAAACAGAAAAAGTAGTTTTAACTTTTCTTAAAACATTAAGAAACACAGGAGTCACTGCAAAAAAAAAACAAGTGTTATTTGTTGCCCTTAAGATAAAAGAGGAGGAATTGCGATTTCAGATAAATCCTGTTGCATTCGTCTTAGCACGATTTTTCACTAACTGCTTAATTAAGTAATATGTATGCTAAACATTCCCTCATAAACACTAGAAACACTTTGTCTAATGGATCGTACTAGTAATTGACTTTTACTAAAGCGCTACGCTGTTCTTGGTTTAAAAGAAAATATGCTATTTATACAAATGTTAATGCCACAATAGTGATAAGGAAACTTAGTATCCATTATCATATGCACCACATGGTACTGGCTGTGTATTAGCTGTGCAGTCCTCACAGATTGCTGCCGCGTAGTAAACTTTAAGTTCTCAGACAGCTTTATCAGAAGCATTCGATATGTTCATTCAGTTATCTCTATTTGATAGAGAAGTATTGGCTAGCTAGGAACAATTTCTTTATGTTACGTAAATGACAGTTTTTCATTTTATTGCGCTTTAAAAACTTTTCCATACGAGTGCCTGCGAGTTTTCTTTTATACAAAGGATCGAACAGAATTTCTTGTAAATTGTTGCCATTACTCAGGACCTCGTGAGTGACTTGCAAGAGTTCTGAATGACAGAACACCAAGTGCATTATCCTAACGAGAATGACCTTCGAAATTTATCGCAAGTGACAGTTGTTTACGAAAAAAAAATAAAAAATCTTTTGTCAGTATATCAAGTTCAATAGACTTGGTATCTATATTTAGAAATGAATCAAGTGACAGAGTGGTTGTGTGATTTTCGAAAATTCCTTTATTATACTATCTGATTCACGATACCTCGTGGTGATAGTGGCGTTAAGTAATGGGTGAATTTCATTTATGACGTATTTCACAAAGGCAATTGTGCTCGTGAAGTCCAGATATTGTGATGTTTTCTTATTTGCCAAGACGGAATATCAGACGTAGCCGTAAATCAAGAAACAGCAACATCTTCACTGATTAGACCGCGCAGGCATTTCGACACACAAGGCGGCAGACAGTCTGATAAATGAAGTTGAGGGTAACGATCATCTTTTTAATGGGAAGGATGTGACAGCGAGGTCCTCGTGGCAATTTAAAGTGTTGCGCGATTCAACTTTGACAAGACATGCGCGGATGGTGCGGTTTGTGATAACACAAGATAACAGCGCGATACAAAACAGTCGTACCGTTAAAAATTATTAGATTTCACTAGCCAGTCGGGTTGTCTTGTCCCTCTTGTGCCGAGTTTACGCAAGCGACTGTATAGTCGGTGAGTTTCTGCCAATAATTTAAGTTGGCGGTTCTGCTGCGATAACTCGTTTATGAATATTGAATGACAGCGCACTTATAAGGACGTTTTCGATGACTCCAAAAGTGACGAGGTGTCTTGTTGAAAATATATCGATATGCTTTTCTCTTATCCACATTGGTGAAAGTCCAACATACTCGAAGCACACTTGGCTTGCATTGTTAATGAGAATTTTCTGAAAGATAAATCAGCCCAAATGACGAGAGCGCATTATACATTTTCTGGTAGATTTAAAATGAACTTTAGTTTGGTTTTCCAAGTGACGTGCGATCGATAATTTTTTTTTTATGCAGCGGAGAATCGTATTTTTTGCACAAATGAAACTTACTGTTTATAAGTTAAAGAAGCTTCGTTCTTTGTTTCGGTACCGTCAAACGAAGCTGCATATACAAATAATTTTGTGTATATATTAATAAAGTCATTGTGAAATATTGGATGTTATTATTGCTGGTTAAAATAATTGTTATTCGTATCTTAGGTAGAATTGATAAGTGGATTTTGATGTCTTTCAGGTTCGAAGTCACAGAGTTTGGGGAGCTGCTCAGTTGGCAGTGCGAGTGGTCAGGTATCGGGTGTGAAGTCCAGCATCAGAGTGGGTAACGCAGCCAGCAACTCTGTGGAGAGCGGCGGGGCGGCGTTGGCACATGACGGGGCAGGCACTAGCGCAGCAGCAGCAGCAGCTACAGCCACCGCCAACCCGCCCAGCGTCAACCTCTCCGCCACAGCCACAGCAGCCATATCCACATCCAGTCCTGGTCCACCTATAGGATCCAATAATCCTTCGTCGCAAGGAACATCCTCTGCGCAGCAGTCATACCCCACGCACAAGCACCTACTGCGATCACGTGGAAAACTTTCTGCAGATCCATTGTTCAAGGATCTTTCATCGACTAGTAAAATTCCTGGCAAGCATCACAAAAAAGAATCTACAACGGGCTCCTGCTCCAGCTCCAGGTAATCCTTTACGTTTAGGTTCTGAAGGGTACAAGGATAGGCGGGCTTATGGCCCGAGTCTTCTATTGCTAATCATTCATTGTGGTTTTATATCTTTTATTCATTTTCCTCTTTTCTAATTGAAGACATCGCTCCTCTTCGCGGGCGAGGAAATCCCTGGTGGAGGGTGGTTCTGGAGGCGCAGGAGTTGCGATGTCAGGAAGTGAATCGGCAGCCAATAGCGCAACGCCTACCTCTGTTTCATCATCCGCCCCAGGTAGTCAACTTACTTCTACTACCGGCGAAGAAGAATCTGCGTCTACCGCTACCTCTGCTACAGGTGAGCGTGGATATTTTAATTAATTTTTGCGTGGAATTTATCCAGGTTATGATCACAAGTTCGATAGGAATTGTTCTCTTTCCTTACCTCCTGTGTCGCCTGCATCTGCTCCACTTCCGCTATCTTTTATTGCTTTAACTTTTATAAATTTTCAACTTTGGAGAAATTCCATGGAAGCCAAGTAACTTTTTTCAATTTTCAAGAATTTATTTAATTCAGATCAATAATGTTCTCCAAGTTCTTAATCCAAAGTTTTTACAACTTTTAATGATTAATATAGCTAGTGGAGGGCCATCTGGAATGTCGGGAACTACCGGTGACAGCGAAAGCGACGATGGCGAAGTGGGACGTCTTCAGGCACTGTTGGAAGCTCGCGGTCTTCCGCCTCACGTTTTTGGAGCTTTGGGACCTCGAATGCAGCATTTACTAAATCGTAGTATGGGTGCCAGTTCGGGTAAGACTGAATTCTAAATCCAGCCTGCGGCGACGTTTTCCTAGTCTACATCCGTGCATACGTTAAATTCTTATTGCCTCTTTTAAGGAGACAACTTAGAATTTGCTCCTAAAGCTAAATTTATGTCTTTAAAGATGACTTTTGCATTCTCTTCAACTATCACAATGAACATTATACTTATCACAGTATTCTCCGATTGTTAGGGTCAATGTTTTTGCAAGATTTAATGACCATTAGAGAATCAGCTACGTTCCGACATTCAGTTTCTCTGTATATTAATTAAATTTCAGAAGCATATCTTTCTTTTTGTGTATTAAACCGTGCAGAGATCGGTACTAATTTATTTGTAATTTTTTAACAGCTGCGAAAGCTCAGCAATTACTAGCTGGTCTTCAAGCTGTTGACGATGAGGGTGAACAATTACAAGCGGTGATTAGTATGGGAGAAATCTTGGTGATGGGCAACGAGGACACTTTGACGGGTTTCCCAGTGAAGCAGGTTGTTGCGGCCTTGATCAATCTTCTGGGCATTGAGCACAATTTCGTCATTATGACACACGCCTGTCGTGCGCTCACCTACATGATGGAAGCCTTACCAAGATCTTCCACTGTTGTCGTCGACGCTGTGCCTGTATTTTTGCAAAAACTTGAGTCGATCGAATGCATGGACGTTGCCGAACAGTGTCTCACGGCCTTAGCCATGCTTTCCCGAAGACACAGCAAGACAATCCTCCACGCGGTATGTTTATTCTGTTATTTTTTATGCCTCTAAATAGCAGAGTACACTCTTGCTTTACTCTTTCGATTTTTCTCACACGCTCTTTTTAAAATGGTGTTACCTTTTGTCATTATTTTGATACATTTAACAAAGGACTTTAGACGGATTCGTAACTTCATAATTTTTTTCTCTGGTTACGCATTATTTTTATAAATTGACGAATTTTTATTCTTATCTCAAGTGAAATTTATACAGTTGTGTTGTGATCCCGATGCTGTATCTTGTTATTAAGTTTCATTTTTATTTTCGAGTGCAATCGACTGTACCATATGACTGAAAGACCATTCAGGTGTTGAAATATTTTTGTTTCCTTTTTTACTCTCTTAGGGAGGAGTTTCCGCTTGCTTGAAATTCGTTGACTTCTTCAACATAACTGCTCAGCGCGCTGCGCTTACAATCACTGCTAATTGCTGCCAGAATCTTCATCCAGATGATTTCCACTTGGTCGCTGACAGTTTGTCTCTGCTTACGGGCAGACTGGCCAATCAAGACAAAAAGAGCGTCGAATGTGTTTGCCAAGCATTCAGTCGTCTCGTTGACAGCTTCCAGCATGATCCTGTTATGTTGCATAAGATCATCAATGCTGAGCTACTGCAAAATCTTCAGCAACTGGTAAGTTCACAATCATTCAGCATGACGCGACAACTCATATCGTGAAAATCTTCAACAACAAAAAAGAGAAATTAATAACGTGCTTAAAGTGATACAAATACGAGATACTACAATTTAATTTTCTCAATTTCAGCTAATGATTACACCTCCTGTAAACAGTATTGGCAACTTTATAACCGTACTACGAATGCTTTCTGTGATATCAAACCGTTGCCCTGATCTCGCGCAACTGTTACTGCAGCAAAATATTGCGTTTACGCTAAGCTACTTGCTAACGGGTTCGCTAGAAGTGAAAACTGAGGACGTTGAGCTGGTGCCCAGGTCGCCTCAGGAATGGTATGAGATAACCTGCCTCATAGAGGAGCTCATGCCTCCTTTACCAGCCGATGGAATATTCAGTGTAAATAGTCTCCTTGAAAGAACAAACAATCAGCAAGAAACCGTTCACTGGGAATGGCGAGATGAAAGACATTGCTGCCATCCTTTCAGCACTATAGACTCAAGAATCATTGAGGTACGACAATAAATAAGTTTGATTCATTTAATTATTGATATTGTTCTTTTGTTTCTAAATAGATAATTTGATAGAGGTGAAATAATTGATCTACATTTGTGTAGATGGCTTTTCAAAATGGAGAGGATGAGATCTGCCTATCTACTTTGGGCAGGACTTATACGATAGATTTGACTGTCATGAAACAAATCAATGAGGATATCGGCATGGCTCGCAGTATCTTCCGCAGAGTCAACGCCAATCCTACTGAAGGAAAAAGTCCGAACTGCTCATCCAGGTATTAAACGTTGTTTCATAACTTGTAGCAAATAAACCCACATATTACATCTCTAATTCAACTAAGTTCCATTGACATCATCACCGATATTATTTTCAGTATGGATGTTGTACCACCTGTGATGGAAACCAACGAATGGCTTGTGTCTTTCATTAGAACATTATTCTCAGTACTCTATGAAGTATATAGCAGCTCGGCAGGGCCAGCTGTAAAGTGCAAGTGTCTCAGAGCTCTGTTGCGAATGGTATACTATGCCTCCACAGATCTCCTGAAGGTGAATTAAATATTTTGAGAAACTCAATTAATTTATAAAACTTGAATGCTTATAGAACTTTATATTCGATGACAGGATGTACTGAAGAATCAGGTGGTGTCATCGCACATAGCCGGTATGTTGGCTTCACAGGATCTAAGGATAGTCATCGGAGCTCTGCAAATGGCCAGCATTCTCATGAAACGGCTACCGCAAGTGTTTGGGGTTCACTTTCACCGAGAAGGAGTCTTGCATCAAGTCCGACAACTTGCTGATCCAGAAGTACCCCTTGGTGTGTCACCACCTAAGTGCCCTTCTGGTAAGTATATTAAAAATTTATATACATATATTTGATAGTAACGTGCCATTTGTTATTAATTTTGTACAGGTACATCGTTGCCTAGTCCACAACCAGGTCCGTCGAATACGCCATTGTCATCAACAATGATATTGTCATCCAGTAATGCCACATCACCAGTTGCTTCACCAACAACCAATGGGAACATTCTTTTTGGGGCCATCGCCACTAGCCAACTAAAGCCTAATTTGGCCGCTACAATGGAAACACGAAACCGAACCGATCTGACCGTCAATCCCGAGGAAACGACAGCTCAGAGTGCCTACTTGTGAGTATATCTCCCTCAGGATTATCCAAATCCATTCATTTCTAGTAACTTGTATTATCTTTAACAATTTCAACATAAATATTGTAAAAGTTTGTTCGCAAGAAAATTCCTTCGTAATGCATATACAATATTTATATAATCACGATGCATAGTCGATATGATGGTGAACATACATATTTTTTTAAAAATACAAAAAAAAAATTATACCCGTTGCCTAGAAGGATCGGAGACGTACTGAAGCGAAAGCGACAAAATAAGAAAGGTCGTTTCTCGAGATTGGGTAGCAGCACCACACCGAGTCAACAGGCTCAGCAACCTGAATCTCTGTTCACGGGTTTCACGCCGAAGAACAGTCGTTTTTTGGGCAATTTGAATCCAGCTCGTTGGGGCAGAAAGTCATCCTCATCGAGCGGTACCAGCGATAAGAGAGACTCTAGTTCCACAACAAATCTAGCCAAACCACCAAGTAATCCGAGTCTCACCGGTGGAAATCGTGACAAGGCAAAAGCTTGGGTCAGGGAACAGGCCTCGCAATTCCTAGCTAGATATCAGGATGACGCGCCATGTACTCATCCAGCTCTCACTGTTCTTGCTAGACTTACTGCTGCCATACAGCGACTTCAATCTAATGTATGTAAATTATCTTACTGTAAGTTCATAGAGGACAGGTGAATTTAAATTCGATTCTTTCTCGACAGGAATTGGATGAAATGCTCTCAGCTCTTACTGAACTCCGTGATATTGTTCTGGAAAGTGATATTTCACCTTTTGAAATGAATTATAGCGGCCTTATCAAGGCACTTCTCAACTACCTAACGACTACTGATGCTCCTGGTAATCGATATGATCGGTTACGTATGTTCTGGAAGCTATTCGCTGAATCGAGTGTGAGTGCAGTTGAATCCATATGTGTATATAATACGAATAGAGCATGTAAGTGTATGAGTAATTGTTGTATTTGCAGCTCCAACAGGATAATAACGTGATGAATCTAAACCCAGGGGCATTTGGTGCTCTCGTTGCAAAATTGAACAGCTGTGTAGCACAACTTGAACAATTCCCGGTGAAGGTTCACGATCTGCCAGCTGGCTCAGGCGCTGGCCGTGGTGGCACGAGCGCTCTCAAATTTTTCAACACTCATCAACTCAAGGTTTGGTTATGTGAAATAATTGATCTTGCATAATAAAGCAAATTCAAGACTCCTGTATACAGATTACAATTTGCAAATAGACAATTAAGTCAGGATCATTGTGCTTATAATAGAAATTTTATTTCTTCTTTCAGTGCAATCTGCAGAGACATCCCGACTGCAACAATCTGAAACAATGGAAAGGTGGCACTGTTAAGATCGATCCATTAGCTCTTGTTCAAGCGATTGAACGTTATTTGATGGTTCGAGGATATGGACGAATACGTGACACTGAATCCATGGTTAGCGACGATGACAACAGCGAGGATGATATTGATGATACATTAGTAAGAATTATTTTTTTATCAATAATTTACAATAATTCGTTAAACTTATATCCTAGTACAGTCTATAATACAATTGAATGTTCAGGCTGCGGTTGTGATAAGCCAGGGCTCAGCTAAGCACAAGCTACAGTTTCTTATTGGCGACGAGGTTCTGCCATTTAACATGACAGTTTATCAAGCTGTCAGGCAATTTGGTTGCTCGGGAATCGATCACTCTGAAGCTGAAGCTGACAGTGAACCACCTTTAGGGCATGATGCTGTTTGGGTCCAGACTCACACAATATACTACAGGTATGATTTATTTGATATTTTACTTCACTAGATTTGAACATTCATCGGATATGTAACTGATGTATTGCTGTTAAGGAAAAACGCTGAAAATAATGAGAAGTAAAGTTTAGTGACAATGGAAAATGTATTTTTAGGCCGGTGCCCGAAGAGGAAGCTACAACATCGCCAAAGCCAGGTTCAAGTTCCCAAGGAAGTAGTCGTAAGGGTAAAGGTAAAAGTACGAAGATCAGCTCAAAACGAAAGGAAGATAGTCTCTGGCTAGAAGGAACTATTCCACCACCTCGTTGTCCCTTGGCGCCATATTTAACGCCTACACTTCCGCCATCTGTAACAATAACTGACGCCTCTCTTGATGGACTTTGTCTACTTCGTCTTCTTCACGCATTGAATCGTCATTGGGGCGTTCTCTTTCCGCATCTTAAGAGCGTCAGCCTTCTAATGCCTCCAGACTTTATTAATAACAAAATTGCTGCCAAAGCAAGCCGCCAACTTCAGGATCCGCTTGTTATCATGACTGGGAATCTGCCTTCTTGGCTTCAGCAGATAGCCACAGTCTGGTGAGTTTTTAAAAGTATTCTCCGTCTTGTCATTGGTGTTTCAAATGGTACAGCCGGTGCCAACTACTGCAAAACAAATGTGATTACGTTTGAATTATTTTCATCCTGGTAATTTTTTCTCGTTTTATTCTATTACAGCCCATTCCTCTTTCCGTTCGAGACCAGACAGTTATTACTCTATGCTACATCTTTTGATCGTGATCGAGCTCTCCAAAGACTTTTGGATTCCGCTCCTGAGCTCTCTGGTTCTGATAGTCAAGAACGCGTCACTCCCAGGTTGGAGAGGAGGAAAAGGACTATTTCAAGAACAGATATTCTTAAGCAGGCTGAACAAGTCATTCAGGATTTAGCATCCAGCAAAGCCTTGCTCGAAGTGCAATATGTTAATGAGGTAAAAATTGCATTACAATTGATTTCTTAAGAATGCGTATACCCCATTGATAAGCAATGATTTATTGTGAATAAATGGCTTTTTAGGTGGGAACCGGCCTTGGTCCTACGTTAGAATTTTACGCCCTGGTCTCTCGAGAGCTACAACGAGCTGACTTAGAACTTTGGCATGGGAGTTTAAATCCCACTGAGTCTGGTTATGTGAACACATCACACGGACTATTTGCCACGCCAATACCTTGGAATACTAAGGTCTCTCACTTAGCTAAACTAAAAACGAAATTCAAGTTTCTAGGAAAGTTCATGGCCAAAGCTATTTATGACTCCAGGATGGTGAGTATTCATTTCAAAAACTAATACTTCAAGGATGATAATACTAAATGTGTTATATGTATTATCTTTCAGCTGGATTTACCATTCAGTTTAACATTCTATCGTTGGTTATTGGGCGAAGAGCACACGCTTACTCTGGCAGATCTAGCACACGTTTCTCCAGACGTTTATAGAACATTGATAAAACTGCAGGAAGTTGTGCGACGTAAGGAAGTCATTGAACGGGACCAAACCCTTAGACCCAGCGAACGGGCTCAGCTTATCGAAAACCTTGATCTCGATGGCTGTTCCATATCCGATCTGGGACTTGTTTTCGAGCTGCCTGGTTATGAGAACATCGAACTACGTAAAGGTGGCAGCGACATCCCTGTAGACATTTACAATGTGGACCAATACATCAAGGTATTATTAACGTCTTTAATTTTCGTTTTTTCATCGTTGCCTATAAATGCTTATCGAGTGTACTAATGCCACAAATATTTTTTATATTTTCGACTATGCAGTTGGTGGGACATTGGTTCCTCTACGAAGGAGTCTTCAGACAAATGGAAGCTTTTCGGGAAGGCTTCGAGTCCGTATTCCCACCCGCACAGTTACGTTTATTCTTCCCAGAAGAACTAGAGGCAGTTTTCTGCGGTCATACCCAAGGTGGTGGTCAATGGGATGTAAAAACTTTGCTGGAGTGTTGTAGAACCGATCATGGTTACACTCCAGATTCCAGAGCCATTAGGTTCCTCTTTGAAGTAATGTCAGAGTACAAGAGCGAAGAACAAAGACAGTTCATTCAATTTGTAACTGGATCACCACGACTGCCAGTTGGAGGTTAGAATCCTTGTTCGTGTATGCCATTTTATTAATTATTAAGCACACCAATAATAAACGTGATTTTTTTTCGTTTCATTAGGTTTCAAGAGCTTGACGCCACCACTAACAATAGTTCGTAAGACGTTCGACACATCAATGAAAACGGACGACTTCTTGCCATCAGTAATGACCTGTGTGAACTACCTTAAGCTTCCGGACTACACTACCCTGGAGATAATGCGTGAAAAATTACGAATAGCCGCGCAGGAGGGTCAACATTCGTTCCATCTGTCTTAAGTAGAGAAGGGCGAGAGGGTTTCCAGACAAGTGCAGCAAAGTTTTGAACAAGTTGATATACGAAACTCCCGGAGTGTTTTGAGAAGCGTCGTTGACAAGAAAGTGTTAGCTGCCCTAAGTTTCCAGTTCTAATTTATCCGAGGCCGACGCGCTTTAGCTCGAATAAATTTCAGTTTTTTGGTGTTCACTTCCCCGCGCCGTCTACAGTCATCATAGTCCTGACCATTTGAGCCGGCATCCCTCAACAAATTTGACCCACGCGAATCGTGTACCACCGATATTTCGAAGAAGAAAACAAAACTGAAAGGAAGAAAACTATCAGAGACTTCTTCGAACAAGTTTCTTGCGTCGACGACGTTAAAAATAATAAATTAATTTTAAAAAAAGATGTCGAAGGTGAAAACGAAATATGAAGTGGAGATGTAAATACGGATAATTCTATAATCTCGACATAGTTTGATATACGCAACTCTATATAAAAAAATACTTTATATAATAGTCGCAGTAAACCTAACTTACGATACCGACAAGAAAACATACAAGCAACAGCAGCAGCAGGACAGAGAAAAAACGAACATCTAATGGCCATTGAAGGGTGTGTTTCTTAGGTGTAAGTAAAATGGAAGTTTTATATATAACGGCGCAGACCGGAAAATATTCGCGGTCAACGAAGAAGAAGAATAATAATAATAAAAGGAAATATGAAAGAAGTGGAAGGAAAAAAAAGTAATTGGAAAAATAGTGAAAGACTCGTTCGCTTCCTAGTTTACTTTTTATTTTTTTTCTCCTTTCTTTCTTTAGGTGGACGGGAAGTGAAACAATTTTTGTGAACCGATCTCGCAACCTTTATTTACCACATTATACACGTATATTTAATTTTCATTGAGGCATCGCAACTCATAGCGGGATTCTTGATTTAACTGAGAAACTTCTCTATGCGGCGTATTATTTCGTTTACTCATATTTAAGCTTTATTTACAATTTGTCAGTTTTACATGTATACTGAATTAATAGGTTATTTGCTTTGGGTGCACTACCTATGTCACCGTAAAAAGCGTAAATTCTTATTGGAACTTTATTATCGCCGACCACGGAAACTAGGTACACACTTTTTATATCGTTGAACTAGTCTAGGCGACACGAGCAAACTTAATATTCAGAGTCTCGGCCCAGTTTTCACTATGGTAATGTTTGTATTTCTCGAATGTGTTTTCCGGAAGATTGAACTTTTAATTTGTCATTTTTCGTACTCGTAAAATGATTCGAATGAGTTGTACGAAAATATTCGTGTAAGATTTTAAAAAATTATTAACTGACGTTACTAATATGATAATTGCATTCGATGCTAACAATTTAGGCGATTTATGAATCAATTAGTTACCTGTTCTTTGTTTTCTTACAATCTAAATCAAATTCTGAAACAATTCCACATTATTATTATTATCGTAATGGTTTACGTATGATAATTTTTTATCAGTAAAACGCTTTTGGAATATAAAATTGGAAATATTAAAGTTTATCAAAGAGAAGTTTCATGTTATCTCGAGGATCTTGAATTCTTTGACGTAGCTAGGCTCAGGCTGGTCTTTGCGAATAACTTATTATTTCCTGAATATATGAAAAACCGCATGGGTAATGAACAAATAGAAAAAGGTAAAAAACATAAAGCTGCGAAAGGAGAATAATAACTGCTGTTTGGCTTGCTGTCAAAAGTAACATAATTTGTCTGCCAAGTCTTGGTTGTCAAAGTCGTACGAGAGAACAGGAATATGATAAAATGGTTAATTATATTAATATTTGCGAGGAAGAATCGAAAAAGGGTGAATTAAGAGATGGTATGAGATTAAGAAGGAAAGGATTACCTAAGGCTGAGTCCTGTGGTAAGCATCACATGCCGTCACAGGATACGATTCTGTGTAACCGGCAAGCTATTATAAACGAAAGTTATATTTATATCGATCCACTTAGATAACGGATATTTACGTTTTTTTGTTCGGTTGGTGAGAGGAGCGACGATATTCTGTTTCTTTGAATTTCATTCAATAAACGCCGATGTAACGGACTGCAGTGTTTCTTGTGCGTCGTTAAATCCTGCTACGAATTCATAATCACTTCTGATACTTTTTTTTATATTTACCAATGTACAGCGACTTCCTCTCATCCTATCCAGATATCGTCTTTCTATAATTCTATATTATTAACGTAATACATGTTGTTAACGTGTGAAATTTATTTGTATTTGATGAACGTGCAATCGAAAAAAATTAGATTTGTGTAAAACTTTTTTTTGTTCCATTACCCAAAACTTATACATCTTTGTTTTTTCATAAGTGCTTTAGACAGTCTGTACCTTTGGATTTAATCATAAATGGACCTTTTTGATATTTGAATCTATATCGTTTGATTGTCAAATACAGAATTTTGGAAATTTACATTCTAATGAAAAGAATTAGGATTGAATACTTCTGTTTTATAGTTTATTGGCACCGATACAACATTAATGTGACAGATGAATAACTGAAAAACTTATTGTATGGCCTAAACTATTTCATTAGTTATAAATTTAGTATGATAAGAGAAATTAATCATAATAACATTGCGCGATTGAAAAAATTTGTGAAGAATCCCTTTATATGAGCATTCCTAACCATCCTAAGATAAAACACATGCCACCGATTGGTGTTACACGGCTAAATCGCTTCTCTCCTGTGAAAGCGTAGTAATAGCATGTTCCACAAAACATAACCATTCCTGACAACATAAATATTCCTGCCTGAAATAAAGTAGTTCATTACTATATTGTAGAAAATAATATTGCATTAAATGTAAATACAAAAAACTACTTACTATAAAGGGAGCCCTACACATGGGTAAACCGAGCAGTGCTAAAGTATGTATAAAGTGGTATCTACTCGCTGTTTCAAATACTCGCTGCTGTTCTCGGTTATTGTCCTTTGGGTACTGTTCTATTGAGAAAAAAAAACAGAAACTGATATGTAAGATTGACATTAGATACAGAATGGTAATTCAAGGTTCATCTAATTGATCTACTTGAGTTGAGAATTCATAAGTAAATTTAAAATATATTCTTTATTTCAGGATTGTTAACACTCACTGTGGGATCCATAAGCCCCCAATATTACAGCAGTAGCACCACTAAGTGCTGCTAGTCTTACAAATGGACCTGTAGCAGCTGCTAACTTCCACAACGGCACTGGATCTGCTTGTACCATTCTTACTTCAACTTGTGGTTTCGAAACAACGTAATCTTTTACCTGAAATTGAAAATTATAAACTTAATCAAATTTCAATAACATTACATCTAGATTAGTTAAAGTACAATAAGACCAGTTTCGTTAATCATATATTCTTGTAATAATCCCTTAAAGACGAATGAGTTAGTAGCACATAAAACACTCTTAGCACTGGGCATATTCGATATTACAAAATAATAATAACCTTACGCTATAAACAGAAAATGACAAAATATGTATTTCGGGACGTTGGCAGCTAACGTCCAAAACGATTAAAGGTTACGTTCCTCTATTTCCCCTTAAATGAAATGTAATCCTTCATAAAATATGCACGTTGATTGAATTAACATACAAGTCCATGTTCTTGCTCAATTACGCAAGAGATATCAATGGTGACTAAAAATCATTGCAAGATTATTGTCAAGTTTATTATCACTCACAAGTCCTACTGCTGATTTCACATAGCCTGCCGCACCAGTGCTGATGGGATTCGACAAAAAGGCGTAATGCAGTGCATCCTGGATTCCCATTTCTCTTTGAACTATCTAAATTACATAAAATGATTACAAATTATAGGCAACCAAATGTCTTTCAGATATTGTTAACAGCAAATTTCGGCGCCATTTTCATATGTACACGACATGTCACGCAATATACATTTGATTGGCGAAATTAATAAAAATTCTCCAATGATATGATAGCGTAAGATTAATTACGAGAATTTTTAATTTGTGTTCGTAAACAATTGAAGAGACAGATCTTTCAAATGTTTTGCATCTCAACACGAACAAGACTGAACAAGACTTATCATACGGGGCTGCATACGGAATGTCATGGCAACTAGCAAACGTAATTATGTATCGTGTACATTAATGACAAAATAATTGATAACGCAAACCACAAAATATCAATAATTACACATAGAATTATGGCTGCAGCATATGTTAAATTTTCGTCATCATTAAATAAAACTTTATAACGTGCTTCAAAACACTATAGGCTACAGGTATGTTCAAAAATGAGCCCAGATCATGTTGTATCTCGATCAAATGCACGTAACAAACAAAGAAGCAGTGATACACTTCCTACAGAGATGAGATGGGAGATGCACAACACAGTTCCAAGCGAAACCAAAATCATGGCGCTAAATCGTACCGGCGAGTCTGGAAGTAGGATTTTGTGATCATCGCCTCCGTCAACAATGCAAATCCCGTCGTCGCCGAGCTAAACGTGAACACGAACGCGCAGCTTGGCGAACAGAAGTTGTCCGCTACTGAACGCTGGTTCCCAAAGCAACCCTTAAAACGAGACCGGGAACTATAGAACTTCTCAAGAACTATTGAAAAAGCCTATTGTTGAAACATTTTTAAGACAGTTTTAAGTAAGTGCAGTGCCACCTTGACACCCGTGTAGTACCTCAATTTTTACTAAATATTACTAGATCTTGATTTACTATAAGAATTTATTAAAAATATAACATTGAGGCTAAATCAAAATCTCGCAGAATATACGGAGTAGATAAAAATTAAATTGAAATTGTAGAATATCGAAAATAAATTACATTCAAATTGAAATATTAATAAATTAAGTGTTTGTAACATTAAAATAATGAATTAAATCAATAAAGTAAAATATTAACCCTCTGAAATCGGAAAATCAGGCCAAGCATATTTAGAAATTACTGGAAGTTGCCCAAAATTGTATGCGTGCAAATTCGTCGCGGCAGGACTCTGGGAGTGGGAGATGGCGGAAACTGGGGGTGAGCGCTGGAGGCAGCGCCCGGACTCCGAGCGGGCCGCTCATTCTTCCTCGAGCCGGTCTCCTATACTGGTCTCTTGGAATTACCCCTCATATTCATTTCCAACCTTCTTCTATTTCTATAGTTATTTTTTCTTTACTTCCTTATTTCTTTATATTTCATTCTTTACTTTCTGATTTATCTCTTTCCTCATTTCTCCTCTACTTATATACCCCTATTCTTTACTTTTCTACTTTTTAACTTCTTTATTTCTATCTTCCCTTCTGTCTTCTCGTTCGCTCATTCTTCCTGGAGCCAGTCTCCTATACTGGTATCTTGAAAACACCCCTCATATCCATTTTCAATCCATATCTTTTTCTATATTTATTTCTTTATCCTTCATTCCTTATTTTACTACTTATCTCTTTCCTTATTTCTTCTCTACTTTTATACCCCCATTCGTTATTTTTCTAATTTTTACCTTCTTAAATTTTATCTTCCTTTATAACTTCTCGTTTTGCTTTGTTCCCTCTCACTTTCAATTGTATTTGTCTTACTTATCCTATTCCTTTGGTCGGGTCGAGCATATTAATTCAAGTAGTCATATAAGAGTAGTCATCCGGTTAGTGCTGATATCCATAGGATAATAGCGAAAGCTAGTCCTGTTACAGTTTATATTTCAATTCCAATCAATCGGACTTCCAATACGAGCGGACGTCACCAAGCAACACAGCAAGTCATACCTAAGGTAACAAGCAAAATTCTTAAAAATTAGAGTCATTGATTTTCATGTATATTTTTCTTCATCACTAAATGCAGGGTGTTGTACAAAGATAGAAAGGGCTTTTATTTAAATCACTGTATGGAATTATTGACGGGACTGGTACATAGAAGTGAAAGGAATAACGGAGATATTTGCCAATCGATGTGATCGCATACGTCCCTGACAATTTGAACATCAACCAGTAAAAAGGAATATCGCAAACAATTCCTCCATAATTTTATCAACGGCTACGAAGTACATCATGTTTTCGAAACAACGTACAGCTTAGCGATATTATTTATTTTAGTTTGGTTTTTGTAATTTGTAATGTAAGTGTGGGTCATGAGTGTTATGGAATGGGTCATGAATGTTATATCTTAAAATCGCCTTATTTAATCAAATATGTT
>NW_014332832.1:426901-427191 GCF_000341935.2 Cephus cinctus
CACGTATATTATATTGTAGTGATATATGTAGTATATCTCTAATGGTACTGTTATTGTTAACCTTTCCCAAGCCATATACTGTATACGTATACTGTATCATTATTGCATTTGTCGAATAAATTATCTTGTAACACTTATACACTTTTCGAATCTCTTATTCCTTACTATCTCTCCATCACTCTCCTCCTAGTATATTCTTAAAAACTAAGTTTTTAAAATGTCTCTAATGGTACTGTCATTATTAATCTTTCGCAAGCCATATACTGTATACGTATACTGTATCATTATTG
>NW_014332832.1:427487-428194 GCF_000341935.2 Cephus cinctus
GAATGAGTTCTGTCTCTCTCTTACTCTCCTCCCTCCTAACTGCATCCTTCACCTTCTCCTCCAACCTTATGCTTTTACACCTCTTCTCGGCTATGCTGCATATTCTCTGCGATTATTTTCATTCCATCTGCACGTTGCAAAAAGTAAAAGGATTTTTTGAAAATGCCCTATCGCAGTTTTATCTGTACCAGCGTGTTAAAGCTGATTTTCGTATTACTTTCGGAATTATCTTATTGGAGAAAGTTCACTCATTCTCTCAGAGATGGCGCCACATATCATGCCCAGGAGGTGCTGCCCTCTTATCGGCGAAAATTCGAACTAATGCGAAATTCTTAATATTAATAAGTTCCGAAAAGTAAAGGAATTTTTTGAAAGTGGCCCTATCGCAATCTAACCTGTACCAGCCTCTTCTATGGATCATTCTAATCTTTCTGCATTAAGAGATCTTTCAACATTTCAAGGAAAAAGCCCTAAACCCAGCCGTTTTCGAGATACAGCCTCCCAGAGGTGCAATTTCGAGAATTGAATTTCAAACTATATTAGGAGTAGGTGAAGGATGCAGTTACGACGGAGGAGAGTAAGAGAGAGACAGAACTCATTCTTACTCTGGGATATTCGTAGTTCACTGTTTCTCTCAGAGATGGCGCCACATATCATGCCCAGGAGGTGCTGCCCTCTTATCGGCGAAAATTCGAACTAATGCGAAT
>NW_014332832.1:428534-429808 GCF_000341935.2 Cephus cinctus
CGCCACATATCATGCCCGGGAGGTGCTGCCCTCTTATCGGCGAAAATTCGAACTAATGCGAATTCTTTAATAAGATTTACTCATTGAAATTTCGACGATGGGATTTTTAAATTGAATTCGGAATTATTTTATCGGAGGTAGTTCACTGTTTCTCTCAGAGATGGCGCCACATATCATGCCCAGGAGGTGCTGCCCTCTTATCGACAAAAGTTCGAACTAACGAAAATTTTTTAATAATAAGTTCCGAAAAGTAAAGGAATTTTTTGAAAGTGGCCCTATCGCAATCTAACCTGTACCAGCCTCTTCTATGGATCATTCTAATCTTTCTGCATTAAGAGATCTTTCAACATTTCAAGGAAAAAGCCCTAAACCCAGCCGTTTTCGAGATACAGCCTCCCAGAGGTGCAATTTCGAGAATTGAATTTCAAACTATATTAGGAGTAGGTGAAGGATGCAGTTACGACGGAGGAGAGTAAGAGAGAGACAGAACTCATTCTTACTCTGGGATATTCGCAGAAGGTAAAAGAAATACAACGTGTATATGTGTTACAAGATAATTTATTCGACAAACGTAATAATGATACAGTATACAAAGTACATAGTATAAAAAGTGCAGCCATACATACAGACATACACATACAGCCCGCGAAAGATTTGTAATAACAGTACAATTAAAGATATATTACATATATCACTGCAATATAATCTACGTGTGGTATGTTACATGAGCTACCACTTTAAACTTTTCTTTTTCCAAAAGACATTTTAAAAACTTAGTTTTTAAGGATATACTAGGAGGAGAGTGATAGAGAACAGGAAGGAATAGGAGATTTGAAAATAGAATACAAAGGATTGGTGGCAGCAGACAGGGAAGATGTTGTTGAAGGGAAAATGAGGAAGATTGTTACAAAGAAAGAGTGAAGAAGAGTGATGGTAAGGACTGAGGGAATAAGGGGCGAAGAAGATGCGTAAACCGTATGCACTCTAATAATTCCTTATGTATTTATATTTAATAATTGAGCGAAAAACATCTAAAGAAATTATTGTCTTTTAATACAAAAAATAAAAAAGTTATTAGCTAAATTAATTTATGCCCAAATTAACACAATTCAATAAATATAGATAAACACACAATGACAAATGAATTCAATAAAAACATATTTGATTAAATAAGGCGATTTTAAGATATAACATTCATGACCCATTCCATAACACTCATGACCCACACTTACATTACAAATTACAGAAACCAAACTAAAATAAATAATATCGCT
>NW_014332832.1:429975-448011 GCF_000341935.2 Cephus cinctus
AGCCCTTTCTATCTTTGTATGACACCCTGCATTTAGTGACGAAGAAAAATATACATGAAAATCAATGACTCTAATTTTTAAAAATTTTGCTTGTTACCTTAGGTATTACTTGCTGTGCTGCTTGGTGACGTCCGCTCGTATTGGAAGTTCGAGACGGAAAGGGATGACACCAGGTAGCAACAGGATAAATTTTAAGAAATATAAACTCTAGCAGGACTAGCTTTCGCTATTATCCTATGAATGTCACTACTATTAACATTTGGCTCACTACAGAACGAAGACCAGATTATTCTGGAGGAGCGAGATAAGAGAACAGTGGAAAAAGTAGGAAAAGTAGGAAGTATAAGGGAGCAAAATGGGCCCCTCCGCGCCCATTTCCGTGAGGTCCTGCCTCTCCTGAAGGGAGCTACGACCCCTCCGTGGCCCCATAGGGGACCGTGTTTTTTTTTTTTGAGGAAAACCCCCGAGTCCTGCGGCTTTCGCGCACAGGACTAGGGGGGAAAAACCTCAGGAAGGGAAGGAAATCGGGTCGAGGGACAAGAAAAACGCACAAAGGGGTAAGGTGAAGTTAAACGCGAAAAAGCTAAGATAAGTTAAACGCGAAAGGGACAAGTTAAACGCGAAAGGTCTACCCCTAGTCAAGATTCACCGCAACGAAAGACCGCGGGCGTAGCACCCAGCGATACCCTTGCGGGCACGCCGGGACATCCCGAAGGACGATATTTAACGCTACAACCTCCGTCCCTTCCCACGGGCGAGCCCAGTGGGTTAGACGTAAGGAACCACGCCCGCCGCCGGCGGCGGGCCCCGTTAGCCATCGATCCACGCGCAAAATGTCTCCGACAGAGGGTGACTTTATACTAGCGGGTGCTCAATAGCACCCGCACCTACCCCAAGTGAAGTGACCCCCAAGCACAAGCACAAATAGGACTTTACCCAAAGTCAACGGACTACCCCTCCGACCTCCCCACGGACAAATAGGATCGTCTCTACCCACACAAGTGCCCAAGGGTCAAGACATATTGGAGCGTTTTTAGCAAAGCGAACAAATGATACTAAATACGCGAGAGCTAGACACCTGGCTAGATTCACTATACGAAAGACCATGGCCGTAGATACCCTAAGGGGGCTCAAGGCCCCCGCGGGAGACCCATAAGGTCCTGTTGCGGCCACAACTTGGGCCACCAAACACTGAGCAAGCTCAGCGGATGAGGCGGAAGGGCAACCCCCGACACCATGGTCTTAAGTCTAGCTGCACTAACAGGGTGACTACCCTTATATGACTACTCGAATTAATATGCTCGACCCGACAAAGGAAATAGGAAAAGTAAGACAAATACAATGAAAAGTGAGAGGGAAAAAAGCGAAACGAGAAGAAAAAAATAAAGATAGAAATGAAGAAGTGAAGAAGTAGAAAAGTAAGGAATAGAATTATAAAAGTGGAGAAGAAATGGGGTAAGAGATAAATAAGAAAGTGAAGAATCGAAGATAAAGAAATAAGGAATTAATGAAGAAATAAATATAGAAGAAGAAGAAGGTTGAAAATGGATACAGAAATAAAGAAGTAAAGAAGTAGAAAAGTAAGGAATAGAGTTATAAAAATAGAGAAGAAACAAGGAAAGAGATAAGTGAGAAAGTAAAGAATGAAATATAAAGAAATAAGGAACTAAAGAAGAAATAATTAAAGAAGAAGAAGAAGGTTGCAAATGGATATAGAAATGACTACTCTTATATCACTACTTGAATTAATATGCTCGACCCGACCAAGGAAATAGGAAAAGTAAGACAAGCACAATGTAAAGAGGGAGAGAACAGAGTGAAACGAGAAGTTATGAAGGAAGATAAAATTTAAGAAGGTAAAAATTAGAAAAATAACGAATGGGGGTATAAAAGTAGAGAAGAAATAAAGAAAGAGATAAGTAGTAAAATAAGGAATGAAGGATAAAGAAATAAATATAGAAAAAGATAAAGATTGAAAATGGATATGAGGGGTGTTTTCGAGATACCAGTATAGGAGACTGGCTCGAGGAAGAATGAACGAACGAGAAGACAGAAGGGAAGATAGAAATAAAGAAGTTAAAAAGTAGAGAAGAAATAAGGAAAGACGTAAACCAGAAAGTAAAGAAGAAATAAATATAGAAATAGAAGAAAGTTGACAATGGATAGGAGAGGTAATTCCAAGAGACCAGTATAGGAGACTAGCTCGAGGAAGAATGAGCGAATGAGAAGACAGAAGGGAAGATAGAAATAAAGAAGTTAAAAAGTAGAGAAGAAATAAGGAAAGACGCAAAACAAGAAACTAAAGAAGAAATAAATATAGAAATAGAAGAAAGTTGACAATGGATAGGAGAGGTAATTCCAAGAGACCAGTATAGGAGACTAGCTCGAGGAAGAATGAGCGAATGAGAAGACAGAAGGGAAGATAGAAATAAAGAAGTTAAAAAGTAGAGAAGAAATAAGGAAAGACGCAAAACATCAAAGTTTTAAGTGTTAATATTTTACTTAATCGATTTAATTAATTATTTTAATGTCTGAAATAACATCTACTGAACAATTAATTAAAAATACTGAAAAATACGTCGATCTAGAATTAAAACGCGATCATCAGCTCGATCCAGAATCCTTTTTAATGTACATCTATGTCGACTTTATGTCCTAGGAGTCCCGGGTAGCTACGTTTGTACAATACAGAAGAATCTACCAGTTATTAATTACTTACGAAACTGATTGTCAATAAGGCAAAACTGCTTCCGTCTTATAAAAGGAAAAAGGACGTGGAAAAATGGAAGAAGAGGTAAATAAAAATTCTTGTGAAATGGGCCCCTCCCGGCCCATTGATAATGATAATGATAACGTTCATAATGCCAAGTCTTCCGCGTGAGCCATGGCGTGAGCGATGAATGTCAAAAGACGCGCGATGTTAGCAAGGTGCGGAGGTAATAATTTATCGGTGTTTGTTCACATCGATACAAGCAGCGCTCGCAGTGGCTGGGGTAATCACTAACAGATTACCCCAGCGTTTTGTGCCAAATCCTCCCATAAGGCCTACGCTTCCATGTAATATATGTTCTCTTGTTCAGTGAGTTTTTGCTGTCTGCTGTATATTTTCATATAGTCTTTCATAAGTCTTATTTATCATAAAGGTAAAAATGACTGAGGATGTTATTATAGAAGAGGAATTGTCACAGAAACACAAGAAGGAACGCAAAGAGTTGCAAGGTAACTAATTGAGGGTACATCATCTACTCTGTGTACACATAGTACTTTCTAAAATGTTACTCCTTTCATAGCTCAAATTCAGAATCTGAAGAAATCTATTTGTAAGGGTGATAAAAAAAAGAAAAAGGAGATTGCTGAAGAAATAGTTCGACTAGAATCTGATCTCGATAAAAGGCAGGAAGACGAGTTAACATGCTTCAAATTATCTCAGGCTTCGATCAAAGAGATTAAATCTCAGAATTCTGAGTTACCAAAAAAGGAAAGTGCTGATCTGGATACATACTCAGAATCTACTCAGAAACATGCAACCCAAAGAGTATCGAAAGCTCAGAAAAGGAGGGATAAGAAAGTTAATGCAGAGAAAGAACGGAACCAACAAATAATTGAACAAGAAGCACTGAATGTATTTGGAAAACGAAATGTCGAAATGCAGAGTATCAAGAAAATTCTTGTAGAACGAAATCTGATGATTTATGAAATCCCAAGTGATGGCCATTGGTACATGTTCATACTTAATAATTCTACTCCATATTGCTGTATCATTAAACATAGTATGCAATCCAAAATAAACATTTTCTTATAGCCTCTACAATGCAGTCGCACATCAGCTGAAAACGCTAGGTGAAATTCCCTTAGGATTACATGACCTCAGACTGAAAACAGCTGTATATCTCAGAGAAAATATGGATGATTTTCTGCCATTCATGTCAAATCCAGACTCAAATGATTTACTTTCTCCTGATCAGTATGAGAAATACTGCAATGATGTAGCTAATACCAGTACCTGGGGCAGTGCCATTGAGGTATTGAAAATGAATTATCTAAAAAAATAAAATCTATTAATTATATAAAATATATTTTTAGCTTCAAGTACTGTCTCGTGTACTAAAATTACCAATTGAAGTGATTCAAGCCACGGGAGCTCCATATATCATCGGTGGCGAATTTACAAATGAGAAAAAAGTAACGCTGACCTATCACCGCCATATGTACGAACTTGGAGCCCATTATAATTCCGTAACGAAATACGTGCGCGACAGTGAGAGCTAATGAAACTTTAAATCAACTAAAAATGGACATTATTAGCTATAAAGCAAAAATCTGCCAATGTATCCATGTGATTGTACTGACAGTAATGTTGATATCAATTTAATAATATTACTTTAATCTGAGTCGAATCATGAAGAAGCTGCCACTATATTAAAAAAAATATATAAAAACATGTAGAGTTAGAAATAACGATAATCATATTCGTAGTTTCTACGAGTACACGTCGTTTTGATGTAACAAAATTTTCGAAATTTCTTCTACTAAAATAAATGTATATGAATGATATTAAATACAAATATCACAACAGTTTAAGCCGTGTCGATGCAAAGTTTTTTAATTTCCATAAAATTTGTATAATTTATAACCTGCATTGCTTTTTTTTATTAATCACAAGTGTTAATAAAAATCTAGTATTATTATTATTACTATTCTTTATTGATTGGTACCACTTGTATTATCTGACATCTCTTCGTCAGGTAAATCCTTGTTCTTATTAGGATCATCAGGCTTCATTGCAGGGAACAACAAAACTTCCTAAACAAAACAGGCAAACAAATGTCAGTAAAAGTAGTGCTATCATTCACTCAATTGGTGTTACCTTTATATTATTTGAATCAGTCAAGAACATAGTGAGGCGATCAATACCAAGACCCCAACCACCAGTTGGAGGTAATCCGTACTCCAAAGCAGTACAGAAATTCTCATCAACCAATTGGGCCTCATCATCACCAGCTGCTTTATCCTTTGCCTGCTGCTCGAACCT
Organism: Cephus cinctus; assembly: GCF_000341935.2. Lineage (NCBI taxonomy): Eukaryota > Metazoa > Arthropoda > Insecta > Hymenoptera > Cephidae > Cephus > Cephus cinctus. The sequence continues at coordinate 435,008 of NW_014332832.1, forward strand.
CTGTCTCTGGACCAGAGGGTCGTTCAACTCAGTATACGCATTGCAGATTTCCTTTTTCATCACGAATAACTCAAACCTCTCCGTTAGCCCCTTCTCGGAGCGATGCCACTTAGCAAGTGGTGACATTACTTGTGGATGATCAAGTATAAACGTGGGGTTGACACACGTTTCCTCGATGAATTCACCTACCAGCTAAAAGAAAAAGATGTTATTGCAAATTTGGTGAAATTCTACGAGCAATGAAATAAATATTCTTTACTTTGTCCAGGAGTCTTGCTGTTGTTCTAGGCGGTGGACACTCCACGCCATGTGTGACACACAGATCACTTAGTGCCTTGTTAGCCTCAGCTGTATGAAACTGATCCGGAGATGGTAATTTCACTTTGAGTACATCTTCAATAGTTTTTATCATAGAAACCCTCCTAAAGGGCGGAGTGAAATCAATTTCCACGCCCTCGCCTTCCGGCCCATCTGGATGGTAGATCACTTTATAGGTACCATGTATACTCTTAACCATTCCTGCAATCATGTCCTCGGTGATGGACATCAGGTCGTTGTAATCTGCATAGGCCATGTAAAATTCACAGGTTGTAAACTCTGGATTATGGGTCATGTCGATACCCTCGTTTCGGAATTGCCGCCCTATCTCGTAAACCCGATCAATGCCGCCAACCACTAGCATCTGTAAATATGGTTTATGGTTTTTATTCCATGATGATTATGCAGATATATACTCTCAATGAATATTCTTCTTACCTTGTGATAGAGCTCCGGTGCGATTCTCATGTAGAGATCCATGTTAAGCTCATTGTGATGCGTTATGAAGGGTTTAGCTGTAGCTCCACCAGCAATCATATTCATCATTGGAGTTTCTATTTCCAGGAAACCATATTCGTCAAGGAATTTTCGGACGTAGGCTATTATCTTTGCACGTATATGGAAGATCTGTCGCACTTTGTCGTTCAATATTAAATCTAGATAACGTTGACGAAATCTGGTTTCCTATTGTAAGGATAAATAAATGCCATTAGCAATTTGTATACTTATTAAAAGCAGTAGTAACAAACAGCGATGATGATTGTACTGAGGTAAGATCTTTGCATGGGCGTACCTTGTCTTTTAGTCCATAATGAAGATGAGGTAACATGTGCAAACAGGGACTCAGAAGCTTAATACTCTTTGGCATAATAGAGAACTCTCCCTTTTTAGTTTTACCAGGATTTCCTACAATACCTATGATATCACCACGGCGGATTTTGTCAGTATCCTTAAGAAACTTCTCTTCGGATTCATAATGCTTGGCATTAGCCATCACCTGAATCTTCAAACCCTCTCCACGTAGATCGTAGAAAATGAGTTTTGCACCAGACTCCCGGATTGCATAAATTCTCCCAGCAATACTATGTGTCTCATTCTCAAGAATTTCACCTTCCTTCACTACGCCACTAAACTTCTCGATAAACCCCTCCAGAGATATGGACACATGGAACTTATGTGGATAGGGATGATCATTGGAGTCTTTAAGCTGTGCAACTGCTGCTGTTCGCAATTTGAAATATTCCTACACAGACAAAGATTATATTCCAAAGTATCTGATGAGCAAATCGTTAAGAATCTTGTAATATAAGAATGAAATAAGTACACGCGGATTGATGTCTTCCTCCTTGGGTTTCTCTTTCTTCTCCTTGGAAATGATCTCATTTTCAGCTGCTGCAGTCTTTGCCTTGGCTTCCTTCTCAGACTTCTCCTTGATCTTCTGTTCTGCCTTCAGCCGCCTCTTGAGCTCGCTGCAACCGTCGTTCCGAATTATCCTTCACTGCCTCAACTCGCACGATAAGCCAAAACGAACGTACGTACTTTAATAAAGACTGCTGTACTGAAATATGACGCAACTTTAAATGGCAAGGGAATGAAAATTCATCTAAAAATGCCGGCCGAGAAATTCGTACTAGCCTATTGGTTAAGATTCTAAGCATCGTACCAATAATTTTTTTTATCAGTGGAAGTGATAAAGGAGCTTCACGATTTCAGATTGGAGAATACATGTGATAAGTCTAGAGCGTCTTTGGAAGATTATTAATGATGTTACATCTGTCAAATAATATACCGAAATCTCACGAAAACGTGGAAAAAGCGTGGCGAACGTGTGCAACCATGCGCGATGCGGAAATCACACGAAAACTAATGTCTCTGCCTACAAATCATTTATATTACACTGTACAATTACTTGTACTAACAGAAAAATAAATCAACAGAGTCGATTGATTTTAAAATTCACTGTATTACTCACTTTTTCGACAGTTTCTCACTCGCTACCTCGGCCATGTTGGCAAGAACTTCATAAAAGAATTTGTATTACGAGGTTGGTACACTTCACACGTTTCTGTTCGAGCTTCGGAGCAGAGGTTACAATATTTAAACTGCATAGATAACAATTCTTCATTTACTTTCTAACCGGTATCTCTTGCAATCTTCTGTGTATTATATTTCACGGCATTAAACAAATAAAAATCCAGTGATCTAGAAACATTATGTGGTATAATCTGTTTCAATGAATAATGTCATTCTCTTCCACTTTGTTCAGTCGGTCGTCATGGCGACAAACTCAGTGGTTATTTTATCGATAATGCAAGTTGCTCGGTGGTCGGTAAATGAAAACTTTCTACGTTGATCATCCACAGGAAAAATATTTCAGTGCTATCTATAAAAATGGACGGATGCTTCAGCTACAAGGAGATTAAAGCATTACAAGAGTTAATCTCACCCCAGGAGGATGTGGATTCAGATACGGATGACGACGACCTACCACAGGCCGGAGTAAGAAAATTGGGTAAACTTCTTTCATTAATTTTACCAAACCTCCGAATAGCCGTCAGACACATGAACTTTCCAAAGATTAGCAGATGAATTTGAAGTTATTTTTCACTTTCCAAAGTGTTAGGTCTTCGGTCCTAAAAGTTTTCAAGTCAGGTATCCATATTCTGCCATTTCGATTTCAAATTTTCCATAAAGGACCAGCTGACATTGGTGCGCCGACGAAGGTATCGGCAGAAGAAGCTACCCAAAAGGGTCGCGTAACTCAAGTCAACACCGAGGATATTTGGCAGCTCGAGGAAATCAACAGACTGGGTCAAACGCCGGAAGTTTCGGACCCTCGTCAAGTTCCTGAGTATGAAATGAAGTTCAAACAAGCTGTGAGCACCGAGGACGTCTTCCTCGGAGTGAGTTGACTCCTTCACTCCTTTTTTTCTGTCTCATACAGCAGGTCGTTCTTTCTTTCTTCCTTTCTCTCTTTTAATATTTGCTCTTGACTCTGATCTTCTTTAGTACTATTCTTTTCTTGTATATTGACTCTGTCGACTTTTTTCATCATCTTTTCTCATGTTCTACGCGCGCCATTTCTCTACAGTTCTCTGTCTGACACGAAAGTACAATCGACTCAAATACAGAGCTTAGTGTATGTAATGATATTGGTTGAATCTTGATTTGATTCCCAGCTAATAGCATTTGCCTAACGAGGCAGCATAACAAAGTAGAATGCAACGAAAATAAAATTTAATAAAAAAAAAAGCAAATCGTAGAGAGAACAAAAATGTAATAACGCTAACAGCTAATGGAAAATCCTCGGTCGTACCACTCGCGCATATGTAACGTCTTTAATTTTCGCGGAATTCTAATAAATTTTGCATCCACTCGACACGCACTTGTTAACTCTAACAAAGCTAATTTAACCTGCTGGAATATCGGCGCTGACAAGCATCACTATACAAGTCACAGAAAAGCTAAACATTCTCAGTAATTCAGTCCAATCTATCCCGAGGAATTGTGTCTAATAAAAGTTACATTTTTCAGATGAACTACAAGACTCCCGGCAGCGCTTCTTGCGAGTGGATTACAGTTTCCATTAAGCTACCTGGAGAAACTCGGGACAAAGTTGAACTGAACGTCGAGTCAGACTCGTTAGACATCAGGAGTCCCAAGTAATGTGAACATTTTGAAAGCATTAATAACTCGCTTATACATATAATATAACGACATTCTCATAATACCAAAGACAAAAACAAAGAAATATAACTTAACATTTAGGTATCGTTTGCATCTGCTGACGCCACACGCAGTCGAGCCGAACCAATCATCCGCCAAATGGCACGTCGAATCGTCCACTTTAGAGGTTACGCTGAGGCTAACACGAGAACTAGATACCGTCAACTTTTAATATCCAGGCCATTCATTTCGATCTCATCACGTCTGGCACCATCGACACCAACTACTTGGTAATCAAGAATAATCGCTTCCAGGGACAATCACGCTAACGATCACGAGCTAGATGCTGTTAAAGGGTACAGTGCGCAAACATCGTAAACTCTTTCAGTGGTAGAGAAGTCGAGGCACAGAAGTGTGAGGCCATTAAAGACACACTGTGACGTTGCAGCTGTTGCTGCATTTAAATATTAAAGAATGCAACTCTGTCCGTTTGTATTTCTTTTTTATATTTCTTTTTATACAATGCTGATGCCAACCTGGCTGGTGACCCTCGTAATTCACTCCGGATGCGGAAAGCCACAGCCTCGTCATCGGCCTCTCGTCGATCTACGTGTGCAGCTTTAATTAAATGTGACGAGGCAACGGCTCCAGCGATTAATGATCACCCAGTACTCTACTTCCATATCGTCCACTAAACTCCAGATCTAGTGACCCACCTGAACAGGAGAATCCTAAACAATAAGAAGGCCAACGTGATAACGTCTGGCGTCGACTATCAGACAAAAGTTCTTGGAAAGGCCTGATGTCTGTCTGCTGGCACCTGCCCTATCCTTACACTCGTTGTCGCAGTACCCACAATGAAAACTAGAGCCGACAACGATGACGGAGAGTCAAGGGAAAAGGATGCTGGGACAACGAACAAGATACCATATGTGCACAGTAGCGGTACATATTAGTTGCTGGTTGGAATCCAACATTGTCACTCTTCATACGCTCTTGCACCATGTGCTATTTTCCTACATATTCTACAACGAAAACGTCCACGGTTTATGAGTCGCGTGTCACCGGGACGAGGTCGGGCCAAGCGGAACGCGAAAAATGCCACGGTAAATCAAGGAACGACGAGGAGCACGAGAGTCGTGGAATTTTAGGTTAACGAAGATGAGCAAGGATTTGTATCTACATATATACACGGATATACTAGATTACATTTCCTACAGGACGACGCCAATTGTGTCGCTTTCGCAAAATAGTCACTGCCTCGTCTATACCTTTAGATGAATAAATCCTCAATCACCGTGTTGACAAAGGATGATCTTGAAGTTTAAAATTTGTATGAATTTTCGCACCTTTCTCACTGTCCGGTAATGAGGTACCGAGTACATAACCCAAGGACATAGCTACACGCTTATTAGCTCGCCCATTGACGCCGCTTGCGAGTAAAGCCTCGGGGCATCGACTATGGAAATTTATGAGCATACAAAATCGCACGCTCTATCTGCTGCTGTTCCTGCTCCACGAGAAATCCCTTCTGAGAACGTTACGGGTTGGTCGACCTGGTGAGGTCACTCTCGCCTGACACACCCTCATCGTCATCTTTAGAATACACATGCAAATCGTAATCGTGATCCTGTCAGTTTCCTCTTGGGGCGATCAACCTCAACGCATCTCAGATCAGTTGGTACCAGTTGCCAATTGCGTTACTAGGCCGAGGTGAGTTACCTCTGATCTTTGCTTACGTACTCTTACACAATTGTCGATGCTGAAGTTCATTATTCCTATCCCGTATTTAGGACCCGGCTCAGTCCACCTCAAGGATCAATGCCAAAGATCACATCTAGCTTGTATACAGATGACTTCCTGCTGATGATATTTTGACAGGTAGCCTTATAAATTTATGAATACGTACTAATCGCATGCAATTAGAAAAAAGCAAAAGGTCAAGTAGGTTAGTGGTGACATCTGACGAGAAATTTCAGCAAGGTAACGTCAGAAGAAACGCGAATCATCCTCATCCTGATCACGAGGATGTATCAGCAGGCGTCTTCCTAGCCGCCAGCCTGAACCTTCCAGGGCGGTTCGTCTCCGTCGAGGCTGACAAATCGCTAGGCTCCCTTGGTGACATAAGATACGCATCGGTGTCGGCAGACTCGGTCGTTTCAAGGGGAAACATTGATTCATTAAACGGAACGTTGCTCGAGCATCCCAACGACGGGAGCTAGAACCCACGAGTATACCGTCTCTGTTATTCTTACGCCTATTTGTGTTCCATTTGTACTCTAACTCTTATCTCTCTTCCACCAATCTAGGAATCCTCTTCACCTTTCAAGAGGCTCAGCTATCTGAACTGATACCAATGGTTATGGAGTCTGCATGGAATTTCCTAGTTCGTGATTCTCTCTCTCCATATGTATATATAGATTCTCAGGACCCTCTTTCATTTCTCATCACAAATCAAATATGCAGATCGGGAAGTAAGTGCGTATCGCTCGGATGAGAACGACGAACTCCATGGAACTGGCATTCGCTATGTCTCTCTCGTGTTTACGAACCGTTTCGTGACCTCGCGAAGTGACTCGTTAAGTCTCGTGCACGCGAATCGCGACCAGTTCGCTGTGACGCTACGTGCCTTGCAAATTCTTCTGGTCATCTCGTACACGTAGCGTTTACATGGTCGCTGCTTTTACTCGTATGTATTTCAATTTCTTCATTCTTTTTCTCCTCTTCCATTTTCCTTACACGTGTTTACGTACCTCCTTTGAGCATCTTGAGTTTCGTCGACTCACAGTCAACTTCTTTTTCTACCAAACTGAGATTACTTCATTTCTCTTTGCTTTTGCTTTCTTTTTCTCTTGCCCTTTCCCTTTACTCTCGTCTTCTTCCTTTCTCAAGACTCACCAAACCTTCAACAATGTAAATATACTGATAATCCTTATTAGCGAGATTTCACGAGCCGGCTTTTTCTACTTGCTTACGTACTACGTTCACCAAAATGGCTACGCACCTCGTTCGATCCATCCGAATACGTTTTTTTTTTGTGTATTTTGTTTCCAAAGCTTTTCAACGTTCATTGTTCTTGCATTAGTACGTGCTTTTACACGTACACCGTACTCGACATGCATATGCCTCTGTATTCTTTTCAATTTCAGAATGCTGTACCAGATTCCAGGGAAATAACGGCAACTGTTTGGATTCCACGAGACCAACGCCACTTCCACATTTTCACGTTGATATTCCAACAGAGCTGATGGGGTTGGCGGGTCGAATCCGATAACGATTGCGAATGCGATGCACGCAGCTTGAAAATATCGCGCGAGCCCGAAGCTCCGTTATACAATCTATAGGCGTTTGTTTAACGCGAAAATTTAACCGACCACGAAAGGGCCTCACACGCAACGAAACAGAAGTCTGAAGATTGCACTGATAAAAGAAAAATAGCCGTAATTTAGGGAAAGAAAACTCGAGGATAATTTAATACTCTCAGTTGCTGCGTAACCGACCATAGAATTGATACCAGCCAAGAATCCGTTAATAAGATACAATTAAAACGAAAAAGTCTATCAATTTGCTTCTGGCTCTTGAAAATCAATAGTTTATTTCAATGACGGCCTCGTATCACGTTCAATGTACATTTCGGATTATTAAATAAGGCGTTCTCACTTGTGTGGCATGATCATCGGTTTTCCCAGAGAATTACTAGCTTTCGTGTTAAAGCAACCGATAAACTATAGTTTCCAAACTTTCCCAATATCAATCCCGTCACGGAATGAACTTTCTCGAAACATGCCGGCCGATCCAGTATCGTATAACCTGTAGACTATAGCTATGTAATTTATAAAGAGAAAATTTAAGGCTGTAAGAACGATGCAAAGTATTCTTAAATCGTTGCCACGGTATGAAAAAAAAAAAAAAATAATAGCAAAACGTGAAAAGGTGCACGGTAGTCTGCATGGGTTATCCTGCAGAGTATAAGAAAAATCATTCCTCATAATTGCCACGAATTTCAAGCTAGGCTGTACGACCCCGCAGTATCGGTCTACGGACCTACCTACTGTAGTGGGACACGTGGGCTCGTAATTTTAAAGTCTAAAAATACAAGAGGGATTGCAAACATTAAAGAAAATGTCTAAACATTAACATACCGTGCGCGCCGTACGAGTATCACGACCGTTGAGAAGCTTCAGAGGACGAGGATACGAAATGGACAAAATTATTACGAGCAGTCTTACATTTAAATTACACGTTACGTTGTGCGCGCTTAGTCTACGACCGTTGTGAATCTATTGACGAAACTAGACATAGTCGCGCCACGCGTGTAATTTCCAGATACGTACTGAGTGTGCGCAGTCGGTAAATTCGCGAGCTCCGGTACTGGCAAGTTTATTCACCGTGGGAAATGACTGTCAATAAATGTAGAGGCAAATAAATCATTAAATTCCCAATGCGTCGAGCGATTTAAAGGTAAATTGAACATTTTACATGTATACATATATACGTATGGTAGATACATGGCTGCCTGTATGTAATATCGCCACATATTATTTAATAGTCGGATAAAAAACACGGACTAAATGAGCGTAGCTGATCACGCGACATTTATTTCGTGCATTTTTATTCTCGCGTGCTTCATTTACTTGCCAATCTTTTCCTCCAAAGCCTAGACGATCTGACTGATTTGCTGGGAACGATCTAATCACAATTGTTATGAAATATAGTACAGTGTATATAAGTATATATGGAGTTAGAAACAACTGGCAGTGAATACTCTTTCCCGGAGAAGTAAAATATAAGCGCATTGCGCAGCATGACGCGCAGCCGCTATCGATACGTATTTAATATTTTATTTCTCAGTGGCAAGTCGCGTGTGCCTGACTTACTTGTAATTGAGTATTCACCTTAAGGAGGATATTATCGCCACGACGCGTATTTTTATGGAAATTATATTTGAGGAAAAAAAAAGTTTTGCCCCCAGAGAGATTTGAACTCTCGACCCCTGGTTTACAAGACCAGTGCTCTAACCCCTGAGCTATGGAGGCCCTTATGGTTCCTCGATAACAGTGGGACGTTGATAAAGTTCTATTCAGATTATGATTATATCTTATAATTAATTAATTTTTGTTCAATTGGTATAAACGTTTTCTTATCGGTTTAACTATATCTCTTTAGTATCGAAACTGATTGCGACTTATACTCTATGATTATTTCGGCGAACTTTCAAGAATCTTGTGAATTGAAACGGTTGGAACTTTCTTTTATACGAAAGGCGTGAAAAAGCACTGGTCCAGCAATGACACTCTTAATACTTAACGTGACCCAGAGCCAGAGGCTGCTTGACTTGCTGTTCCACTACCTCACCTTCCTTGACTATGAGATTTAGGTGTCGTTATGTAAAAGCACGTATTCTGTGAAATAAAAATTATTTTAAAAATATCTACTCGTAAATACAATCTAACTTATGTAAGCTATTTTATATAAACTGTCTTGTATGCTAAATACAGTACTTTTCATCAGGTCCGTACACTACGTAACTCCCACGTTAATGAGTATCCAGAGTACTCCGGTGGGTGTTTGACGAACCGAAAAAAGAAGAATATTTAGGGTTCGGCGAGGATGGAAAGTCAAATGTTTGCAGACAAATCGTCGCTCGTTTTCCACGACGGAAAAATCAACAAGCTCGTAGCAACGCCGAAAGTTGATTTGCACGTCAGTCGCAACGTGTCGTGAATAACAAGTCGTAACGACCGGAGAAGATCCTTACCTCGAGAAAGTAGCATAGTTTGAATATCCCGCCGGTAGTAGAAGAGGGCGCAGCTGTAGCTCTTCATTGGAACGACTTTATAATTGACATGGCCACCAACCTGAAACATGAACTCGGGTTATAGTCGATTCAAGTTAACTTAGGGCGACGTCGATTCGTGATAGAAATGAATGAGGAAAGAATAGGTATAGCTTGGCTTGGCTCGGTACGACAGCAAACTCCCTGGCGACCTATTGATTTCTGATTAATTTCACCCGGTTCAATTTGCCGAACAATCGTCCAATCAACGAGCTGCCTTTCTCAGTGCCTCGTATTATATTAAAGTCGACAAGAATTAAAATAAGATTAGGAATAAAGTTATTAGCTGTAAATATTTCTTCAGTCTCATGGAATAATTATTATTTAACAGAAAAAGTCCATTTCTTTTTTACAGGGATGAATTCACCAATGACCTTGGGATCACGTGGGTATAACCAGACACCCTTGTTACGGCTAATGACCACTTACGTGTGAGTCATCAAGAGGATTTTCATGTAACTTTCTTTTTTTTGGTTATAATTTTCGTCAGCCACCCCACGCCCTTTTACGTCATCATTTTGTTACATACGCCACCCCCATGTTCATTTCTAGCCCAGCCTTTCTTTTCCCTCATTCGACGCATTACCCACATTAGCTTCGGGCTTGAGTTACGATCTCGCACTGTACTCCATTACACCAGGAAGACCCGGGGCTGACACGGGACGAACTGTAATAAGGGAGTAGACGGTAAGCAGACACGCTCCAAATTGAACGGCCCTAATAACCAGTGAACTTTAACCTCACCCTTTTATTACCTTGAGAACCTTGAAGCAGCCACTTCCAGTATCGCGTCTTCCCTTGCGCTATAATATTGTTAAGGGTGGCCCGACTAGCGCGTAGAGGAAATTAAACGTAACCCCGCGATCGAAGGGTCGATTGTTCCTCTCTCCGCTGGAATAGAACAAAAAAATATATATATTTATTTTCTCAACGTCACCATGCGGACGATGGGAAACTTTTCAGGCGATTCAATTTAATCGACATGTGGGATACTGGACAAAAATTGCCTTCGGAGAGATTCGAACTCTCGACCCCTGGTTTACAAGACCAGTGCTCTAACCCCTGAGCTACGAAGGCTACGAATACTTTTTCCAAAAATTTTCCCACCACCACCAGTCTTCGTGAGCCGCTTAGATACTTTTTAAAAATGACCTTTCTATTCTTACTTGGTAACCCTTCCGCTCTGACGAACATCATCCCCATGCCTAAGTCACTCTCTCTCAACCCCCTGTTACCCAGTTCCCTATTCCCGGACTCGTAGTTGAAAATCGCAGCAGGGGTTGAAAGTCATGAAAAGTCCGCGTAAAGATGCCCGCGGAACTTGGTAACGCGCAATTTGGAGCCGACTGTGGAAGCAGTTATGATAATGTCCCAGGATCTCGACAAACACGGCACTGCGGATGGTAGTGCGGCACATACGTGAAAAGCATGGAGGGCGATTCGAACTCTCTGGAAAATCTCCATTTACCAGCCAGCCCCTAGCAGGTCTTTTCCTTATGTTCTCCAAACCTTCTTTCGCCTTCGTCTTCCATTCAATTGCCTTTCTTTCTCGTTCAAGTCTATCCCACGTAACGTTTTCGCACCCTTCCCCTATCTCCCAGCATCCCCTTGGCGCCCGACGTGTCTCGGGACGGAATAGGGGCTGCTCGGGAATTTTCGCAGGCGTTACCATCCTTAAAAGTTAATTGTGTACGGGAGTAAGGTGGTGGCAGATGCAGAGAATGTGGTGGCCCGTAGACATTTTCCTTTACTCCTCGACGAGAATTGATACTGCTGAAATCTTCCAAAGGCGAGCATCGGGGTCGGCAGAGGGATGACGACTGTGGGCCAAGCGGAAGAGGAAAGACGGACGGTGGTCTGGAAGGAGGAAAAAGAAATTAAAAAAAAAAAAAAAAATTTCGCACCCACAAATTTGAGATACCATATAAGGACTTTCTCTTGGTGAGAAGGAGAAAGGTATAGATGAGTCGTGCAGTCATCGCCACGCAGGAGCAATGGTTCTGTCAGGGACAGAACCCCTTTTGTACATTGTCACGCGGCCAAAGTTCATCTCCATGCTCGTTACGCGCAGCCTTACTTATAATCTTCCTGAAAGCAGTGAAAAAAAAAAACACGTGAAAAGTTTTCCCTTGTCATAAAGTCGATGCGATATAAGGGTGCCTATAAGCCAAGTGTCTGCCGAGGACCCACCCTCAAATGAGCCAACATACGTTAGACGGAACGCGGAATAGGCTTTGGAAAAGTTTTTATCGACGTATGAAAAAAAAAAAAAAAAAAAAAAAAAAAAAAAAAAAAAAAAAAAAAAGAAAAAACATCCACTACTCACTTCGGCACGTGTAATAGGAAATATAATAGCCACCATGTACACCAAAACTTGTATAGGAAATGTAAAAAGGAGGTTTCGTTTCCATTAAATGTCCAAGTCTAAAAGATCGTAAGGTTCTGTAGGGCCGATCACAATCGGTGTGGTGACTATGAAAAGAAATTGTTATACGGGTTTTTTGTACGTAAGCGAAACCATTTGAGATTGATAACAAGACGCAAAATTGCCCTATTATCGAAAATGGTACAAATGCTGTATGTCTGTGTGAAGGATTGAGAGCGGCCATTTTATATATTTATGATAATGATAATCAAATATCAAATAAATTTAATAACTGATAGCGATAGATGATTAGTGGGGTTTGAACGTGTTCCTTTAACTTACGACCATTCCCAGCCCCCATAGCTAAAGTATTCTGGCCTCGAGAGCGGTAAGGGGTTTACCTTATCCCAACTAAGAAAATCGACGTATAACGATAAGGTTTGTAGGGGGTTGAGCGAGTTTCAGTCGTACGTGCAAAGTCGATTATCGATGACATTCCCGAGGTTCTGAAATCGATATCTAATTACCGTTCTAACCCCCTGAGAATTTCCTTGTCTCCTCGATACCAACCCCCTACACCAACTCGACTATGAACTCTACCGGGATTAGGTTGCTGTTCCCGTATTACACGATACCCGGTATACGAGGTAGGCAGGCACCCCATGTTGTTCCTACTGGTCTTCAGTGCTGCCATCTATATACCTTCCTACCGTGTAAACAGGATCCGTCTATTATCTTAGTATGTTAAGGGATTCAAATACATAGGCTAAGGTTGATAAAGCCATCAGTGTATTGTTTATCAAGAAAACGTTAACCCCC
>NW_014332832.1:448298-457748 GCF_000341935.2 Cephus cinctus
CCACCCCCCTAAAACGAGCAAATTTCCAAGTCAGCAAAAGCCTCGAGCAAATCGGATTCGATAATGATGGAAAGATTCGGAAAAAAGCATCAGAGTCAAGTCACAGGCTGGAAAACCTTTTCCTACTACGATATGTCGGACGTGACTTATGCTTACTGAAAAGTTTAAACGAATAGCACTGCGTGGAATGTGCACCACTTACCCTGTAATCGCCCCTGTGACTGTCGCCTTGTGACTCTGCTATATATTACTTCCTATTCGTTCACACTACCTGCGTCGGAGATAAACTTTCTACTGCCTTAGGACATTTCGATGTGTTGTCTAGTACCACGGCGCTGGCTAGAGGGCAGTGCGGCGCGGGACATTCTGCGGTTTATTTCGTGAAGATATTTATACACGAGTGTAAGCATTCCCTGTAAACTGGACATTAAATTATTGGAGGGAGTCTACAAAACTATCCCGAGTGGTACAAAGTCAACTTACACGTGTCTTAAAGATATTCGGAAAGCGTAACCAGTAGATTTTTAGTATCACAGAAACTATCTTTTGTATTACAAAAAATAATATCTAACATCCCCCTCAAAAGATCTTTTTACATATCCCAAAGAAATGACTATTTGTCAATTTTTTTTATAACTTTTTAAAATTAACTTTTCTCATCTGTTCGTCAACTTTTCGATTGATCGAAAAGTTAACTTGGAGACAGCAACTTAAAAGTATCAAAAAGGAACACGTGTCACTTGAAATCGTTTATAATGGTAATATCTTAATTTTCTAAAGAGGTTATAAAATAATGCTTGAACAAAGGCACGATAATCTGAGAGATAGTAAATAAAACTAGTATGACTAGTCACGGGTACCAATATTGCTATTCATTCTTTCTCTTTTTTCTCTCTTTCTTGCCCGGAGCAGATTCCTTAAAAGGCTCTATCTAGCTGCCAAAAGGTGAACTTAACTCAACGAGAATTGTCGTCCACCAGCAGACGATATCCTTGGCGTCCAAGGACCGCCGTCGATAAAGCTTATAAAAATGACGGAAGGGACGTGACACGAGTCAGTCATTCTTTGTGCTACGTTCGGTTAGTCTACAGTGAATTAATGGTGTAAACTTTTCTTACCGTCTCATCCCGCAGAGTCCCATGGCTGCCGTAGTCCTTGGAGCTGGCTATTGTTTATCTCAGCAGCAGAATCCAGGGATTTCGTAAAGTGTCACAAAGGAATTCGCGGATGGTTGAAGACGCGAAAGAAAAATTCTCGGGCAATCAGTCCACTCGTACTTACGCCGCAGTGATTCGGTGAGTCAGAAAACTTCCGAGCGAAGAAAGTTCGCCTGTCAGGCGGCGTCTACGTTCACGTCCAACAGCATACAAGTTTGCATAGGGAGTTTCTTTCTTTTTCCCTTGAAAGAAATCATACTTTACAGGTAAGCTCAAAATTTTATAACCTTCATTCTTGCTACGACCTAATCGAAACGATCGACTGGTACAATTATCGGGCACTCGTGTAAACGTAACCTACGAGTCTGTCTACCATCTACCACCTATCGTCTACTTACCTAACCTCAAGCACGAAACGTACCTCGCTCAAGGTTTTCTGGCGCTAATAGGATTGCTGAGTTTTCGAATAGCCGCTCGAGAAAAAGGAAAGCGACGTGTTCCATTAACGAGCCGAAGTCCCAAGGGACTGGAATATGCCAAGCCAGAGCAAAGTGCCAGTTCGGATTGGTTCACGAAACCGAAATGAAACGGAATGAAATGGAAACCGTTAAAGTTAAATAGGACGCTCAAGGAGTTTTACCTGTTTCGATTTACAATCTCATGGAAACTTAAAGGAACGACGATAAACAAAAACAATAAAAACTTAATAATAGGATAGAAAACCGACGTGAAGAAGAAAAAATAAAGAATCCAAGAAAAAAGTAGAATTTACGAACCTCGCGTTGAAATTATCTATCAAGATCATTAATCACAGGTACGAATTAACGCCGACCAATTCCTTTTCGATCGATCGATCTGATCGTATCTAGGTGTATAACCCACGTGCGGCTTGAGGCTATTTTTAAAAAAAATTCTCTCTACCTTCTACTTTTTTTTTTATACTTTTTTTTTATACCCCGTCTGGTTTCATACTACGGAAATAGTAACGAGTGGAATTTTATTGGTACGTGAACATGTTCGATTGTACGTGGAGCATTTGTTTTTATACAGAATTACCGTTCTATACGTATACGAACCAGTAAACGGATTATATGATCAATCACCAAAAAGTCCACTTTCCGTCTCTGACAAATCGATTTCATTCTCCAGGTTACCCCCTCACCCCTCTCTGGGTTAACCCCTGTTAGTAGATCACGAGCGTCCCGTTTGTTTCTGATATCTTCCCCTCCTACCGATCTCTAGTATCTTTATCTCTCCCTTCTCGTCTTAAGCTTTTAATATTCAACTTCTGCCCAATTTTCCTAAAGGTGTCTTCGCCGGACGGCACGGATGACTGAGTATTGATCTTGTCTATTTCGGTTTCACGGATAACACTATCGCCTGGGAGGGGCTAATATCGGGCCAGGAAACAATCAACAGTCATAAATCATCGTTAACTCATCAATGATATATGAAAACTTCCTAAGTTTCCGTCAATGGAATTCCAATCCACTCCCCCAATCCAAAGAGCATGATGAAAATTATAACAGTAAGTTTTTAAAGTTCCATACCTTCATCCGTAAAACTTCTTCTCTTTGACCTACGGCACAGGCCCGTGGCTATCGCCGTGAATGAGGCTGCCTGAGAAGCAGAAGAAAGTGAGAGAACAAGTAGCGAAGGAATAAAGTAAGCTTACAAGTAAGCGAGGAGATAGTTTTTGTAAGAATTCGCCCACTTCCGTATTTTCTACTGGTAGCAGCTGGGCGCAACCTAGTCGTAGAACAGATGTAATTCGCGTCTCTTCTACGATTCTCATGGCCGTGCCCATTCGTTTTATCTCGTATCCAAGAGATGAGAGAGAGAGAGAAAACGAAGAAAAAGCGAAAAGTTACGAGGACGTGACGCGGAGGGACATGCTCGCGCGTGATTGACGATGAAAATTAATCAGTTTTCGCATCCAGAGGCGAACGAGCGAGTTACGATTCATAATACGAAATTTTCTGCTCCAACTCCCCTTTATCTCCTTAAAGCAATTCGAACTCGCCCGAAGGATCTAACGGTCAGAACTTCAGATCCTTGAATCAGATAACGATTTAGCCATCGAATAAAGATTGCATTGCTGAGAGTTATTCGGTTCGGCGTCGAAAGACCAAAACCAGTTCGGTGTCTTTGGAACCACCGGTATAGACGAACGGAGACCAAAGTGAGACGCGTGAATAAATGAAAGAATAATATATGTATATATATACACGTAAGTCTGTACTTCCTCGCAGTATATCGTTTGGGATCGATATCGGTACCGGATGATTCATTGCACCGAACTCCCTGGGGCCATCGACTTTGAAATGTTCCTACCAAACGTATCCTTTCTATAGGAAATACATGCAGCACTCTGGCTACCACACGTTATATACTATATAAGTAATACCATAGTACACTATAGTAAATAGTATGTGTACATAGAGAAGATACTGTATAGTATGTATATTGTATATGTAGCAGCAGTGCCAGCGAGACGGCCGGTCTGGGACGGTTGGCCATGGATGATACTTCCCTCGACAAACCTAACCCAACTTGTGTCTTTACGGTAGCATAGCGTTTCGGGCCGTAGGGCAGAGTACCTATATCTGACGGGTGCACTAGGCACCCGGAGTTTCGTCCCCGTAGGACGAGCAAGCGTAACGTACCCCAAGAAGTTACGTGTGCTACTGTGCGTCGAATAGCGAGACGTCTTTCCGGAGAAGTGGAGTGCAGAGCTGCGCGAGCACGAGCGACCAGCCACGATTGAGAAGGACGGAATTGCTTGGTTAGGGTGTGGGAGAGAAGGACAGCGAGCGACAGAGAGGACGTGGCGCTCTACCTGCTCTGCTTCTAGCGCTCTTCAATCAGTTCGCCCACGAGGCTCGCGAACGCAACTTCGTCTGTGGGCTTCTTGGTTGCGCTTCTGTTTTACTTCTGTTCATGACTTGGATCTCTTGTCCCTGTTATCTTGATAAAATCATAAACAGTTTAGGGCGCGTGACAGTGACAGTGTTGTCTGTCGGAGAAATTTGTGCGACGTGGAATTTTACAGACAGAATGATCGTCGGGGTAGACGTAAGAAAAGGATGCCAAGGTGGATCCTTGTATCGTTAAGGATCGGTCCAAGGATCCGAAAAGGATAGAAGATACGACAAATTGAACGTCGCTGTTGAGAATTCGTGAAAATGTTTGTAAAGATTATACAGTGGTTGGTGGTTAATATCCACTCGAGAAGATCTTGCGAGGAGAATCCACCCTTCCAGGAATATCAGTAAAGGTCACGAGGCACACGAACTCTGGGACGTAATTAGGACGTCTGGAAGTCATCGAAGAAGTTTCAGGGAGTCCGAAGGATAGGAAGAGAAAAAGAAAATAATCAGTGGCAGGAGTAATACACGTAAGAGAAAGAGAAATTATCAAGATGTTATTCGAAGGAAAAAAAGTGATTCCGAGCTAATCTGTCCGACGGGAGGCGTTTCGACGTCTAGTTAAAATAGCGAGACGCAAAAGAGAACCCAGAACGACCGTTAAGCTGTGGCGCACCTAAAATAATTGCGATTAATCCGGGACACGCTGGTTGTACTTAATTAATTAACCAGTGCCACCTATAACTAAAAGCTTCACCCTCGGACCTTCAACCAACGGTTACGTACGGTCTCGACGCACCAATAACGTCTGGCCAACTGCTCTTGGTCTTTTCAAACGTAAGGACGCTGCTAGTCGGGTGAGTCACGGAGTGCTATAACGCGATTGGTACGCCGCGAGATTTTGATTAACGACTTTTCCAAGCGGTACTTGCTTCTCCACAGGATATATAAAGCCTTACAAAATGCTCTCCTTAATGGCGTCTAATGCCCATATGGGGATTTACCAAAGGGGAAAGTAAATCTATGGTCAGAAAGAAGGGAAAAAAGAGAGGAGAGGAAAGAAAGAAAAAATAGAACGGAGAATTCTCGGCACGTGCCACAATTCCTCTTAATATCTTCACATATACCTATGTATATACGCGTACCCGAAAAGTCCTTACCTGCCTGTCTAACAATGTCACCTACAAAGGACCTTAACCCAGCTGAAAACCACAGGATCTGTAATCGTAAAACGAATAGCCGAGCCATTGCGCAATTCACGTCTCTCTCCCTTATTTTATTTCCCGTAAGCGACGCTCGTTCTCGCCGGTAGAAACGGCACGGATTAGCGGCAGATTTAGATCCGCCAGAGACACACTCCTGTCCCTCCAGTTTTTCGTGGATTTTATTCGGCTCTTCCCTCTCTGCATTTTTTGTTCCTCTTTATCTTCCTGCTTCTACCCGCCTTCCTCTCTAATCCCTCTCCGTGAAGCTTGCTCCGCGTCCTACTGATCGCACAGTTGTGTCTAGAGTCACGCCTGTCACAGCCAGAACTTTGCGTTACACAACTGGATTATGAATTCTTCCTGGCAGGCCCTGTTTCTTTCTTTGTGTGAAAATATAGGGGAGCGGGAGTACGGCATTTTTTATAACACCACACGTACATTTGAATAGGAAGAAAATTATACCGACAACATTTTGTACCAGGATCATGTGTAATTATACAGTGGACGTGTGAGACTCGTATTAAAAAAAATAATAAATGAAGCTACTGTACGGTTTTGAGTTCTCTTGCAAAATTAATATGTAGAACCGACACGTCCGCCATATAACATCAATGGTATTAGCAGGGGGCTGAGGCAAAATGTCATTGAAAATTATAAATGAGGGAAGGTAAAATTTGTCCAAAAGGTTTCTTTCATCCAATCTGTCTATACGAGTCTGACCATTTGTAGCTGTAGGAAACTCACGTGGCTTGAATGATGAATTTGTCATTAAATTCTCATGTGTGATATGTCGTAACAAGGGACGCGTGTAGTTCTCTGTAAAGGGAATAATAGTGTAATATATTATTAAATAGGCCTCTGTACATATAATATTAAGGGTAAGTCATCCGACGGCAAGACGGATGTTACTAACTGTTGAGAAGTTAGTCATTAATGAGTGTCGGGCTGGTAGTAGCAGTGACATTAATATTAGAAGAGCTATCGGATGGCTTCTCGTTTGCGTAGTGGCATCTTGAGCGACGATAAAGGACAATGTAACGAGAGAAGGAAGTTTAAGATGGAAGATGGAGAATTTAAAGTTGCATAGCAGTACTGCACCATGGTTATATCAGAAATAGTAATAGTTTAGCATTACTACTTGCTGGTAGCGATATTGGTAGTACTTACCAGTAGCAATGTGCAGCGTACAGTCTGAACTCGTACAAAAGTTCTGCTCCTCAAAAGTATTAGCTGAATTGCATCAAAGTTACAAGTCCCATTTCGATATGGCGGGACAGCTTGCTAGATTATAGCTGCGAACGAGCAAGAAAATGTGGACGGGTCTCTGGCCAGGAGCAATTTCGTACGTCGCGCTGCAACCGAAAGGATATCATTTCCTTGCAACTTCTCGAAAATGGAATTCTCTGCTGCGGCAGTCCGTAAGAAGTGGAAGGAAAAGGAGGGAAAGAATGTGAACGGTAAAAATGTGACAGAGAAGAAATACAGGAAGATGAATGTATCGTTCGATAAGAAGTTTTAAAAATATTTAGTAAATGCTACGATTATTGTGCAAATAAGCAAAGAGAGAGAGGGAAATGTTTTTTTTTTTAATTAATAGCAAGCCAAAAATTGTTTCCTTTGACAGTTCGAATGCCGGCCGTACCTTGTACGTGTATTTTGAGGTTAGAGGGAATCTGTCAAAATCAACGCCAACTTTGTATTCGACTGACCTGCTGCAGCAGTGGTGACTGGCTGGTTTGGTGGGTGGCTGACTGGCAGTCTACTTCACGATCTGATCAAGATAAAAGGAAAAGGTTAAAGCGCAATAAGCTTTGCCAAAGTGCGGTTTCGTGTCGAAAGCTCCAAGCAAGCGTTCGGCAGCATCGTGAGTGTATTCGCACTACGTACGCTCATCTAACGCTACTAGAATATTCCTCGAAACGTCACGCTCTCACAATTTTCCTTTTCTAACCTTCCGCTCAGCCACCCCTTTCTCGACCTCGCATACGGTCCCCGTGTACATTCTCGCTTACTACACAAACTTCCAAACCGGCAGACCGTCTCACTCTCCCGTAGCCGCAATATCCACGTTTGCCGTTGCCCTAGCTTTGTTTTTCCATGCAAGGGCGTCGCAACGCAAATTATCTAAACTCACAGTGTCCTCGCGCTATCTAATAACATAGAACTATATACTTGCTACAAGTTCTTACAGTATATCGACTCAACGAGCACAATGAAGTTCGGCATAAAAGCGTGTATTTTGAAATTTAGGCGGCAATTTAAAAAAGAATATTTAAAGGTTCTCTTGAGTTTCATATATACATATATATTATTTCACTTTACTCTAGATGAATCGTAGCCGTCTTAAGATCCCACATGAAATCGACATACCAATACTTTACCCTTTTCTGAAGGCATCCTTACCAAAAGGATGCATATATGTTATATATACATATATATACACTCAATCGAGGAAAGATTCTCACCGTGACTGTTGAGCTTTACTTCCTTCCATTCCTTTCCTTTTTTTTCATCTCTTTTCATCCCCATGGGCAGCAGCCTCCCTCTCTTTCAATCTCAAGCTACCCGCTTCCATCCTGAACGGCCGCTGCCTGTCGACTATTTCAGCGCGGAACTACAATTTCTCAGCGGCAACTTCGCAGTTTATTCAAATTAAAACTTGCCCGGGAGTTCGACTAAAATTAAGCAGAGTTAAAGCGTTAAAATACTCGTGAGTTCTCTCTCTCTCTCTTTCTTTAGCCTAGGCAGCCGGGTCTTCCCTCTCATACTTATTTGACTTTTTTTTCCTTCTTTTTTTTTTCATTCCCCACGTACCAAGTGATAAAGGACTCTTTTGTCAGTTTTTCACCATCATTCCTTTCTCTCGCTCTTACACGCAAGAGACTATCACCCACGGTACAATACATTAGAATGCCGCCAAGCCTGTTGGCAACTCAATTTCACGCAGTCTCTATTACGCAAGGGAAAAAGCTCTATAGCAATGATCCACGTTTCCCACCTGTGTATTTTTTTTAATTTCATTTTTAACAAATCACCCACGTGCAGACTTTTCAAAACTGTTCGCGTATAGGTCACGTGTCTATCAATCATCCTATCAACGTGATTCTACTTTGTTCCACGTTAATAGCAAAACCAGCAGGTATTTCTGTATCATTTAGGTAAATCTTCTCTTTTTACGACGATGCGTCATACATTAAACAGTTTCCAATCCACGAGTCATTATACGTATCAAACGAAATAACGTCCCATAGAAATCGTGAGCAGACCGAAAATTGATATTTTTCGAAAAAAAAAAGGATTTTGTAAAAATAATAATCACGTTTTAAAAAGGATGAAGATAAAAAAAAATGTTCGTCGATCCTCCAGACTCGCTCGTCATTAACCTAAATCGCGCGTGTCTCATTACGCAATATGTCCCATGCCTAAAGCTGTGTACACACAGTCAGAGAGATATGGGAGATAAAATGGTGCGATTATCAAGTCGAAGTAAGCGAAATGGCAGATAAATTATTTTCCAGACAAATTTCCGAAGTATCCTAGTATCGTCAATGTCGAATGAGTATACCAGGTGTATTCACGACGTGAAATGCTACTACTGTTACTGCACTGCAAGCCCGCTTACTTCCGTTTCATAATAAACCGTGTGTCAACTACGTTCCACGTGGGTATTATTTGCTACCGTGTTTGCATAGTGACAGCGTCGTACAATTGCGTCAGAAAATCCTCTCCTCGCTAGACGCGTGTTCCTGGACATTTTTAGTCTATCGGTTGGTAGCTCTGTTTGTCCACTGTGACAATTGAAGCGTTCAGACTAGTGGGAGCTGTGTCGCACTGTCATTTTATTTCAGCATAGAGTCCTCGGTAAGCTTCGGCTAAGATCGGCAGGACTCGGCGAACGTTCGTGTACTCGTGCACGGATTCCTTTTTGATCCTATCAAATACATTCTTCTTTCGTGAATTCTATTCGCAGCTGGATTTACGTGTTAGTCTCGGCGCATCGGGTACTGGAGTGAACGAGACGAGTGGAGTGCCTTTAACAAGGGGGAGAAAGAGATGAGATAAATAATTGAACTTCAATGAACAGTCACGCTTTTCATTATATTATTGCAATCCGTTGGAATTTTACGTTTTTAATATCCTTTGGCGTACTTTTATTTTCTACGGTAATTTTTTAGTCCTTTTTTTTTCTGTCATTTTACTTTTACGTCCCCCCCCCCCCCC
>NW_014332832.1:457868-465043 GCF_000341935.2 Cephus cinctus
TTTTTTTTTTTTTTTTTTTTTTTCCCCCCCCCCCCCCCCCCGTTACTCCTTGTTCCTCCTTCCTGGACTTTGACTCCAGTACGAGCAAAATTGGCTCGGGGATTTTATATAAATCTATAGGAAATTAGGCCGCGCTATATTTCCTAGAGAAGGTAATTCTGCATTTTTGGAACGACGCCAGGAAGGCCTACGGAAACGCGAGGCGGAGAACTAACCCTCCCTCCCCTCTGCCCCTCCGCCAAGTGGCTCCTTCAGTCGTATGGTCGTTTGACCTCGCGACTTTTTGTCTTCCATACTTGCTGCATTTTCTATTTCTACTTTTTTTTTCCCTCTCTTCGAAATTCTGCCTGGCTGGATTTTTCGTTTTTTTTTTTCCCCCTTATCGACGCTTATGTGTTTAAACTTTGAAAGCTTATGTCACGTGGTATTGAATATTCCGCAAGTGAAAATGTCAGGGACTCGTTTCTCGGTGCTCCTAGCCACACGATTTAATGCACAGTTAGAAAATGGACGTTCGCTTAGTCCTTATCTTTTTTCATCTGTCTACATGTTCTATTTTTACGCTTCACTCTCATCCCGCCGACATTCTTCCCAGAGCGTGCCCTTGAAAAGCCTCACTCCTCCGGCCGTGATATTCCCGTCGGCACGATTTTTCATAGAGATTGAAAAACCATACAGGCAGAAATCACGTCTTCGTCTTTATTCTCGAATGTTTTTCAAGTTGCTGAAATTTTTTTATTTTTTGCCATTTTCGAAAGAAAAAAAAAAAAACAATTTTTTTTTACCTTCGATCACTCACGACTTTCCCCGTGTCGCCTGTTTTACGTAACATCGATTCGGGCTGCCTTTCTCAACAGTGGTACGATTTCTCGGAACCAAGATCTTCCAGTCACAGCATCCAGTTTAACACCCTGAGAAATTGAACTAATCCCGGAATTCCATGGTCCTTCCCTGTCTACTATGTTCTGTGGTCCTTCTATTATTTCCGGTAGCCCGAGTCCCTCCGGTCGCGCTTTTAATTTCTAGACTCGTCCTACCTACGGAGTTCAGAGGGCTGAAGTTCTCGGGGAGAAAAAGAGAAACGAGAGGACGAAGGAAATCGTACGGTAGGAAGGAAGCTAACAAAAAGGTCCCCGTATTTACCGAAAGCGTCGCGACGCTTTGCTACAGTGGTGCGCTGTAATTTTAATTAAAGTAAATTTTCTTAAATTTACCTATTACCAAAACAGTACGTAATACCAATCCCTGAAAATTCCTTCGCCCAACCCTTTGACCTTTTCGCTTCACCAAGATTACACCAAGGATCGAAGGGTCACAGGCCATTGGCAATAGACGCCGGATTATAGGTCATAGGTGATAACATAACTTTCCTCTAAGTCGACGTCAGACGTCGGTTTCCTCTCGAAATTCCCTACCCTGACGAGGGTACGAATTTCCAAAGTCTATCATGCCTTACCCGTGAAATCTGTGATGGTTTGAAAAGCAATGAGATCATAGAAATCAAACTTAACATGGTCGTGTAAGACTTTAGAAATTACTTAGAAACCACTGATTACGATTCGCCGTTAAGTCCCTAGAATTAACAGGGTCAGACCTACATACACAGTATACACTACCTAGTATATACCTATCTACCTAAGTATCAAGCCTAGGGTTCGTTTCCATTGGCGACACAACTTGGCAGCCGTCAAACATTAAAGTTGAAGTAGCTTTTCCCATACTAAGTGTATAAATTAAAGACAGGCTAAGTTCGGTAGCAAAGTAGTTACTTTGTTCACTGGCTCGTTTCCCTACGGCACCACAATCGATTATTTAATACGCCAAGAAGAGATCTTCCGCAAAGATAAGGGATCATCGATCGAGGCTGAAAATCTTGAGACTGAAAGTACGCGTCGCTACGAAGGACAATCAAGTGAACGAAAGGAGAGGGAGGAATTGAATATGAACTCAGTGGAATCGATTATCGATATCTCGAACATAGTTGTTCTATCCCCCCGCGGATAACGATGCCTCTAATTCCTACGGAATAGGAAGATCGGATTCCTGAGCTGCTGAGCACCAGGATAATTTTCACCCTTCAACCAAGATCCAATCCAATTTAATGGATTGTGTTAATTAAGAGTCAAGCCTAGCCAGAGTCAATAGGAGAATCTTGATTTGCATCCTTAGGGTAACACGCGAGGAACGCCTGATGGAGTCGGCATTGGTTTATCACAGCGTCTACAGGAAGAACTAAATCTGTGTATTACTGAATGCTGGTAATAATGTATCTGGATATAGATATATATATATATATATATATACACATAATACCATTATTACACGTGTAAGCAAGTATACGTAGGATCATATACTTTGCGGATGGGTCTTCACCAGGAACCAACGTATCCTGGTGCATGCCAAACACTAAAGTTTCCCTCCCGGGAAACAAGTTTTCCAGAACAACAGACCGTTTGCAGTTTCAGCACGTTGTCGTGAGCGGGTGGCGCGCCCGGATAGCGGAAGCTGACTGCTCTCGTCTTCTGATGGAGCGGTCAGGTTAGGTTAGCCTGAGGTAAACCAGAAGACGCGGGAATTACCGTACGGCCCGGTTAGAACTTACGGAAAAGTATATACTTTACGTGAGAGAGTATTCACCCGGTGGAAGTTCATGGAACAGGGGAGAACCGTGATTGCACAAAGAGTGGAAAACCAATTTGATTGATTGGCTCGATTGTGGTCTTTCCTGGTCGGACGTTACTTCCTGTGGTAGCTGCTCCAGGTCTCCTGGGCGCTGGCCCGTGTCCAATGCAGATCGATCCTGGTTTCTCCTGTACGTCTAGCGGAAATCCAAAGAGCCGGGCATTGTACAAAACAACACCTTGACTTTGTATCATACGTAGGTAGGTACTGGTATAAAGTGGGAGATTGAAAATAAGACAAAAATATTCATTTATACAGGAAAACTTGTCTGGTACGAAAAGTACCTTTCAAGTCTCAAAGTCCACTGACAAAAATTCATTAACGTTAATTAGCTCCTGATGGAAGTAGACGCAGCCCGTACGTAGCCAGACAAAGGACTATCGGTACGAACTAAAGGCAGAAGCGAGGAGCATAAATTAGATCGAGTAATAGCGTGGACTGATAATACTAGTAGAGGTAAAAGTATTATTCGAGGGATGAAAGAGAGTGGTTATAAAATTTGTCCAGGTGTCTTGAGCTTGAGTAGTCCGGTATGCAAATCCTTAGGGGTCTCAAGTTTATCCATATTAATGCTTCTAATTAAGCTCTAGACGCAGAGACCCTCCATGGGTATATGCTATGTCACATAACTACCCTTTGCCAATTCAACGTCCTTTATACTCGAAGGCTGCATACGTATCTGGTTGTGCCCTCTGCCACCCAGCGCCACCGTCGCTTTCCGCGTATGTATGAACTATCTGAAGTACAGTTGGGCAGATAGAAGTTATGTATATGTGTATGTGTATATATATATATATATATGAATATTTTCCAGAATCGTGAGAACCTGGAAAGATGGCGGCACGCCGATGCCTAAAAGGGAATGTAGTATACCTGACTGTTATACATATGTATAACTGTATGTACATAAATACCGTACTATGCAAGTAGAGCTTGTCTCGCTCACTCCATCCCTCTCTACTCCACCTTACGTCCCTTGGCAAATCCACCGCAACGTCTAAACCGCCAAACCCGGCTTACGCTTAACCACGAGAGTCGGAATTCTCAGGGAAGCATCCAACCAATTCGGTACACACCGAACACCTTAATGTCTGGAACCTCCACGCGGCTAATGCAGCAGCCGTTCAAGCCGCGAGTCTTGCATGAAAGATGCATCTGGCTGCCATCATTTTCCTGATTGCGTCTCTGGGGCCAGTTCAGCCAACCGGAAGTCCGAAATTTCGACGCGATCACGTACGAGCACAGCCGAGGCAATTAACCTGCCCTAACCTTAATTAGCCCATGACCTTTCGCAGAAAGAACGGCGTGACGCGAGACAGTATGACAAAAAATATTTTTTTTATTCTTAAAAATTTTACTTTATCATATTTTTTTTTTTACTTGCAGAGACAAAAGCACGTTCGATACTTTGGACGGAGTTTTAATGAAAAAAAAATAAAATATATTTTGACGTTTTTACACTGTCAAATCTGTCCACTGGCATTTTAATTGGAAAGTCAACCATACTTCTTTATTTTTTATTGTCACACGAGATGGCAATTCTTTTTTACTCTGGTCCTTTATCCACGATAACTGCAATCCTCGGGTTTTAGTCGGATTATACCTTTGAGGTTATGAGGATGGATCCATTACCGTTAAGGTTAGGTTGGGCTCAGGCCAGATGATATGCACGCTTCACTGAAAAGCGTTAACGGTGCCAGCAGCTTTGAAACACGTCAAACTTTCCGGAGGACTCTGCGCAGAGGGAATTTCATGTGAAATTCCAGGACACATTAACGAGCCTTTTCAAAATCTCACAGGTAGAAAATTAAGCATTGTGGAAATTCACTTCCTACGCGTCTGCATACCTTCAACGTATGGATTCACATTCGAATCACGGCTAAATTCACGGTGTATCGTACTAGTACCGTATTAAACATAACCTAGATGTACATACATGTAAAGCACGTGCGACTTACAGACTACAGTCGTTTACGCCCAATGGTCCACATCCTGCGCCATTTTCGTAATATTTCTAAGATGCCTGACACTCGTGACACCTGGATAACACTTCAGTCTCGAAGAGAAGGGAAACTCTTAGGGATCTTGGGTAAAGAGCTTCCTCGAGGATGGCAAGGAGGATATAGGTCATAAGGTGAATACAACGTTGTGCTAAGGAACGGATACCTCCAGACTCCCCGAAGAGGATCCTCATCTTAAACTCGACCCTTTTCAAAGGATCCCCAGGCTCTCTCTCTCTCTCTCTCTCTCTCTCTCTCTCTCTCTCACTCCTCTCACGTAATATCCATTCTGACGTCATCAAACCGACGACGAGAACTCCTCAATATTTAATATCGCCAAGAAGTTTTTTGCTCCCGAGAGATACCGGAAGTGAGTAGAAGAGGACGAAAAAAAAAAAGAAAAAAAATTTTGCGTAAAAAATATTCGCTCGACCGAAAAAAAAACAGTCAAGTGACCCGAATCTCAACGGGGTTATCCAAGGTAATTTTAAGTATTTTAGGGGATGAAAAAAAAAAAGATTTTGGATGCACCATTAAAGTGGCTTTTCTTACGCTTCGAGAAAAAGTGGCTGCTGCGCCGTTCTACCTTGTGTACCATTTGCATCTCAAACTCGTTGTATCTTAGAGACGAGGTCCTACGGGAGGTGAGGGGAGGGTGGATAAAAAAAATAAAATTCCATGGATCAGTGAAAATAAAATGAATAGTGACGACGAAGACAAAGAGATGGAATGAGGAAAATCTTCAGCATCCTCCCGCCAATGAAACTCGAGCGTGTTCCTTTACGGGAGAGATGGGAAAGCGGATGGACAGGAGCACTCTACGTAATACAGGATCTCTCGCTATTAGGATCTATACAGCCTCTTTACGTATTTAATGTAAAATTCTACACTCTTACCGGAATAATCATTCTTGTGCTTTTTTTTTTTATACCGGGTGGTACCTCTTTCTTTCACGATCTCTACCGTGACTACAATTCTTCCCTGGATTACCTTTGCAAAAGAAGCCCAGCATCCACTGCCACAATACAATCGCGACGAATCTAACCTCTTTTCACACGAATATAGTTCAGCTCCCTGTACCGTCTTATCAGTAAACAGAACCATTTGAATACGCGAGTTTCCTATCGCGTTTCGACTTTAAACTAAGCCGTATGTCCTCTTTACTTAAAGTAACCTTGTCCTCTTATCAGCCGACTATGAAAACGTATTTTAAAACAGTACCGGACCACTACACCCGTGACGAAGGGGAAGATCGCTTGATTAATAAAACTTTTTTAATACGAATACAATTGCCTGTCACGTCCCTTTAAAATCAATTTAAATTCTCAGTAGAAGCAGCAGCGAAGGTTTCGAAGTACCCAGTGACGTCATAAATAAAAAGTAACCCACACTTTACATATCCCCTACCCAAGGATATCGATGGAACCATTATTCGGACATGCGGTACCGTTCTAAACTGGTCCAGAACTGTTTTGAATTTTTCAAAGCTCCGCATATATAACACTGACGGGATCTCCTATACTGAATTTAACGTACGACATAGAACTCCAGCGCGACTAGTCCACACTACGTATACACTATAGAACTGTCACAGTAACGTTATATGCTTCATCCGACAATCAAAGCAAAACCCATCGGTCTCCCCCACGGTGTTCCAATAAAGCGTTACAGGTCAGTACCAGCGAGACAAGGTTTACCTACGGGTCGTTCCAGGTCACGTATGAAGTTAGTCGATTAGAAACTCAGGAGAAGCTGTGCTGCGACTGGTAGCAAGATATTTAGAGAATTCCAGCATCCTACGGTTCTGGAGCATTACGCGGTGGAGTTATGAGATCTTCATCTCACTGTACTAGCTATACTCAGGTAATGTTAGGTAATGCCTAAACATATATATATATATATATATATATATATATATATATATATATATATATATATATATATATACTCTCTGCAAAATGCCACGAAACTCAGTGCAACGTCTCTCTCACTGGGGAGACACCTTTATGTTGCATCTTGACACAAAATGACGTTACACAAAGCAGTGACGTAGAACCGTGGTGACCCCCCTCCTCCCCCCGTAGAACCTACCAGTCATCACCTACAAAGATTTAGCCGTCCCCGTATATAGAAGCGATAGGGTTGAGATGCCAGAGAGAAGCGAGAGTACGTATTAGGGGATGCACCGCAAGCGTAGCTACCTTCAGAGGGTAGACTATAGGGTTACGTGCAGGCTGAATTCATGCAGTGCTTGCACTAGGAGAGAGAGAGAGAGAGAGAGAGAGAGAGAGAGAGAGAGAGAGAGTACCATAGCAGAATGCATACGATAAAGTGGGCAAAATTTCAAGCCATTAGTCTCGCTTTCATGAATTTATGCGCGCCCGCGGGCGACGCCGCTTTGTACACGTGGGATTCGAGTATGGTTAACGGTTTTCGTGAAAACTGGGAAAACTGAAACTCCCACGGGACATACCGGTGCAGGGATATACGGCA
>NW_014332832.1:465280-474544 GCF_000341935.2 Cephus cinctus
TTATATTCTGTTCATCCCCTTGACTGGCTATACGCCCGCGAGCCACTGTGGACTTATGCCAAATTCACTTCTGCGGTATTCAACTTATTAAATAATACTGCGAAAGGGGCGTGAAAGAGGGATCGTTGTTTGTATGGACCATCCCTTATATTTTCATCCCTCCAGGATCAACGACAAGTACCCTTCTGCTTTTCGGCGTCGGCCCGTACGCCCTGGCGAAGTCGCTGACGTTTATAACGAGTAATCTTGAGGGTGGGAATCCTCGTTACAAATTAGATCGTCAACCCTTGTGACTCCTTGGGGGTATAGCCGCCCTGGGTATTCCTTGTCTTTGTAAACACAATTCGAGAGTAGCTCGGGGGTGGAAAGAAAAAATTAGGTCGGCTAGCGACAATTTAAGGGATGCATACCGCTAGGGACCGGCGCTTCCGAGGGCTGGGATTTTACTTGAGATTATTATCGGGAATAGGATCGAAGGAGGTAAAGTCGAAGGGTGGCTTTTACTCGAGGGCTATTATTACGTGTTTATAAAGTATAAGGGATAGCCTACTCGGATCCTAGTATTCACCCTCTTTCACCCCTAAGAGGTCTATCTACGTTCATTGACTTTGTTGCTTGTAAATTTACGCATAGCTGCCTATGGAGCAGCTCGTGCATATTCATACGGGGGGTGGAATTTGTTCGACCGCCTCGAGGATGGTACGGATACAGCCCATACTCATTCTATATATATATATATATATATATATATATATATATATATATATATGAAATCTCTCCTTTCTCACACTAACTCCCAGCACCCATTTTCTCTCTTGCAATCGAGAACAGAAACACTAAGAGAAATGCCCATAAGTTACCTTCCTTTATCATTCCTCGTCTCATCCCTCCCCCAACCACCATCATCCCTTACCATCTCGTATCGTTAGCCCAACTCCGACACAGCTTTTCCACAGGGTGGTAGAATCCGCCTGCGGGAAATTAACGAGCACTCGGCCAACCAGGACGTATTTATCGGATATTTTATCGAAGCCGGGAGGGGAAATCGCCCTGATGCTGAGGGCATCGACAAAACTTTATCCGGGGTTGCTTTTTCTTTTTCGAAAAGTCAAAACGTTCGAGGAGCAAAAAGGCTGAGGTAAAGGGGGTGGGGGGGGGGTAAAAAAAAAGGGATAAGAGAAGAAATCAAAGAGCACGTCACATGGGTAACCCTGGTCCAGGACGAGGCGTCAGCATCGGCAACAGCTAAGACAGGGGGAAGTAAAAACGATAGAGAATACAAAGGACCCTTGTTGTGTCGCGTATAGTTAATTTAACGGTCCGAATCAGCGGAGCACGATGTTCGCCCTGACGAAAGGTCGCCAAGGGATGAACGGGGATGAACGGGGATGAAGAGGCGCACCGAATAACACAGTGACGAAGGACCACTGGCTTAGAGAATCCAATGTGTGACTCTGGTTGATTAATAATTAAAGCGTGACCTCGCATCCGTAAGACAGTTGTCTTTGAACTTGAGGTCAGGTTCAACGAATACATTTTAACCATAGACAAGCTTGTCTATACATTTCTTTTTTATCAATCACGTAATTATCAAGTCACTACGTCACTTCCGCTCTCAGATACCATATATGAAAGCTTATTTCAGTGTTCCCGGTACATACCAATCGAATTCCATAGTCGACATAACCTAAAACAGTCCCAAGTAATTGACCGATGGTCTTTCCGCGTGCTGGAATCTCGAAAGAAGGTCTGACGTACCGGAGGTCCTGGAAAAGGGTAAAGGAAGAACATCGAGAAAAATAGGAAAAATGGAGTCAATATAAAAAGTAGTTGGCATTACCGTTGAATACGTCACGGAATTAGAAACGATTCCAGGGTGACGTTTAATTCCGGTAGCGTCCTGGACAAGACACTGTACCGGTCGTCCTGCCTCCTGGCTTTGATCGATGCTTTCAATTTGAGTCCTGAATAGGTCCTGGCAAACGAACGACATATCCACATTCGTCCTGCCAATTCACCTACTGAATCTATATTACCTCGATTTATCAAAATCGTATAAGTCATTAAGTTTTCTTTCTTTTTTTTTTTTGTCATCATTGGTTAGAATCTACGGTCGATTCGAAATAACTTTCTTCACGAATTGTATATTATCCAAAATACCTGGTGTGCGTAATATCTTATATGAAACGTACATAACCCATATAACCGGCTATGTGCACGTACTTAACAAGGTAAACGTTATTATTAGGTAACCCAATACTGTTTTCAATGTACATAGAAACGTGTAGGATTGTCGTCTTTGAAAGTACCAGTATATTTATAGAGAAACGACGGGACGATTTTATCCATATGGTTTGCCTTCTCTAGTCCCGATAAGACTGAATAGTCAATGGCTGAATTAACATATATATATATGTACACTATGCAAATCGAATGGCTTTAGACACTGCAAAGAAAAAATTGTTTTTCTTTACTGCGTAGGATCAAAGTTTTCAGTACTTTTAGATATATTTTATTTTATTTCTACTCTGCTTTTAGACTCTCTTATCAAACAGAATAGCAAGTTTGCCCATCTTCCCAGGGAGAATGCACGAGTCAGTTATCAAGTCTGAAAGGAGGAGCTCAAGCTTGTAATGCATACTTGTATCTAGCACTTACAGTTTATATCTGTATATATATATATATATTAGATTGAATTG
Organism: Cephus cinctus; assembly: GCF_000341935.2. Classification (NCBI taxonomy): domain Eukaryota; kingdom Metazoa; phylum Arthropoda; class Insecta; order Hymenoptera; family Cephidae; genus Cephus; species Cephus cinctus. The sequence continues at coordinate 467,980 of NW_014332832.1, forward strand.
AATAAAGTTTATGATAAATATATAAACGACCGAACCCAATCGAATTATATTGACCAACTCCGCCTCTTTCGATATGGAAAATCCCTTTTCGCTTAGCACCATTTTTCGGCAATATGGCCCCGCATAAAGCATATGCCTATAACATGAAGTTCGATAGATCAACCCCCTCCCTGCCCCCCTAGAAACGTAGGAGCACGAAAATAACCCCATCTTTTTCAGATACCAATAAAGGTTGTAACCCCAAAAAAATCTAGGTATACTGAAAAAAAGTAATATCCCATCATATCGTATGTGTAGCTCAGATCTACGATATATAGAGGTTAGGGGTTGATGCAGTTAAAGGGGTCGGTTTCCAGAGTGAATAGGAGTGTAAGGGACGGGGAATGATATCGGGGGTTTCTCGCGATATGGTCTCCAGGGGGTTTCGAAAGTTGTTCAGCGGCTACTAGTGAATATTTCGACTGTCAGGTAATACCGGAACTGTTATGATAACGGATCGACAGATATCAGATTTCCGGTATCCCTTGTTATTGCGGACAGCGGAAATGGCGGGCGGCAAAATCCCAATGAAATTTACGGATTATATCGTAATACTTTACCGACCGAATCCACGTTCGAATTTACCCTCTTCGACCGTTCTGACCTTCGAACCTCTTGGTAATCCTAATCCCCAGAGAGCCAACTAGAACCGTAAACGAAAATTACGATTCGCATGGATTTCTGGGTAATGGCTCGCTGACTTTGACTTTTTCGAAGCTCTCTAAAAATTTCGAATTAATTCACATTCGAAGTGGAATATCCACCAAGGTTTATTTATCCCAGGTTCCATTTTCGCGGGAAACTCGACGAAATTATTTTACAAACAAACTGCGACTTATCCGATTGTATATACGATAAGATAAATAAAGATACAAGAGGATTGTATCTGACATCCCTTGATCACGGGTGGATCACGTTTGTGAGTGTGGGAGGGTGTTTTTTTTTTATTTTTTTTATTTTTATTTTTTTTTTTTTTTTTTTTTTTTTTAATACCCTCGCGTCTCATTGTCACGCTTCCACTCGGGCCCATTCATACTCCCTGCACTTCACAGACCCTGTTCCACCCATATTTTTTCTTCTTGCCTGGGACCAATAAACGGTAAACCGACCTGAGGATTATTTTTGGCTTGAGAGCAAGTGGATAAAAAAAATGCGATATTAGGAACGGCGGAGGGGTTGGGTCCGATCGTCAAGACCTATAGATTCCATATCGAACACGTAATTTCTCCAGAGGGGTGGCTCCGTGGGTAGGAGCCACTTGGAACAACCCCTAGTCGTCCTCGCATACCCTTTGGCCTATCTCGCTAGCTCATTCGAGCAGAACAGCTCGGTTATGTATTTTCCCAAGGAAAATGGTAAATGGCTAAGGGTAAAAAAAAAGGGGGGGTTCAGAAAACGATAACGCAAGGGCCAGGAACCGAAATCGCGCATTTCGAGACGCATCTGCGACGACATTGCGGTTCTTAGTAGGGGAGTCCCCCCCTTATGTCTTATGTGTTGGTCATCCTGCTGCGTGTGGTATTTCAATGTGGATGAGTGGTGGTCTTCTCTATTTCTCTCTTCCATCCTTAAACCCTTCGTGATAAGTGAAGGGTCCAAGGGTGGAATATACTGCTGGCCCGGAGACGTATATTGGAAAAAGCTTTGATATACAATTCGGAGTCTGACAGTCGGCAAGAAAATGGCTCTCTTGAATATAATATATGTATTTGTGTATATATATATATATATATATATATATATATATATATATATATATATATATATATATATATATATATATATATATATATATATATATATATATATATATATATATATATATATATATATATATATATATATATATATATATATATATATATATATATATATAGGTTTCTTTGAAAGTCCCCTGTAGAATAAATCGTTTTGTAATGCCTATACATCCATATGTAATGTATAACCTATATTTATAGTATAGAGACATGAAATATGTATCCATACAGGTATCCATTAGATACGCTTTGATAATCGACTAACCATGAGAAAACGAAATTTATCATCCTTAACACCAGGACGAAACTCAATTTACCGCCAAGTTTTCCCGCCGTGTAAAAGTTCCTTGAGGAACTTTCGACAGACTTTGTAAAACCCTCTGCGGAAAAGACGCAACTCTTGTTCGACGTTAGAATTACGTAGTATAGCTGCCGAGTCTATGGGAGGCAGCCAGTAGCCTTGAATCGGCGTAGAACAAGAAGGCAGCGTTCGTTAGGACGCGTTTTCATCGTGCGTAGAAGCTTCGCTTGGACGTTCGAAGGGCCTCTGGTAACCACGAGTGTAAAAGTGTAGATAGATAACTTGTCCAAATTTTGGGTACAAGTCGACAGTCGAACTGTCGGATATTGACAGCGTGAACGTATCCAAAGAAACGTGGCTGTCGTTTGATGCAGTTACATGGAAACTGACGTTAAAGCTCGAAGCGAATCGATTGTATTCCTTTGCGCGTAAGAAATAACGCTGTAATTATGGAAAAACGTGCGTTTTGAGGTTAATCGAATTTCAGCGTTTGATCGCCCAATGAAAGCGACTTGAGCGTTTTGTGGCGAGTTCACAGAGAATTATTAAATTTCGTAATAACACGTGCCAGTCGACTTTCGGATGTCTGTGAAAGCGTTTTAGAACTTTGGAATTTTCGATACTGCACCCAGGCTGAAAGATACTTTGAAATTGAATCAGTGTAATCGGTTTGGGAAATTTAATTGTTGCAGAAATAATTGAATGAGAATGAGGTGGCTGTGGATGTGCATCGCGATCGCTGTGGCATTGCCAGCTGCAGCCCCATGGAAAACGGATCGTAGTAAGCCCAGTAGCGTATCAAATCCTCTCTAACCATTACTAAATTTAAGAGTAACGTGAACGTAGGTAACGAAACGAGTGGAGAGACAAAAAATCCTTGGTATACGCATACAGGGTTAGTAAGTAGAAACGCACCAGCAGAAGTTGGCCGCAAGTGTCCGACACGGCAGTGTGGCCACTTAAAAAAGTGACACGTGACTATGACCCATTCCCATAAGCACAAACTGACAGTTCGCATAGCAATAAGGTTATTGAAATATTTCAATAGTTAGGTTACTGAAATAATTAATTAATATTGTAATGACATAATGTAATGTCATTTAAGGATTTATTTTCACAACAGATTGCAATTAAAATAATGTAAAGTTTAAAGTTTTCGCAATTTTGATATTTCCAAGTTATGATCACAACTGCAATTCTGCAATGCAATGCTGCAATTGATTTAAAAGTCAATTAATTGAAATGTTTTTTATAGCAAAAAAGTGTAGCAAAAAATCTGTTGTCAAAATAAATATCAGCTGATATTATATTTTGTCATTACAATATTAATTAATTATTTCATAAACCTAACTATTGAAATATTACAAAAATCTTATTGCTATGCGAACAGTCAGTTTGTGCTTACGGGAATGGGTCACAGTGACATGTCATTTTTTGAAGAGACCACACTGCCGTGTCGGCCACTTGCGGCCAACTTCTGCTGGTGCGTTTCTACTGACTAACCCTGTCATATGTATATACAGTGAATGAAAAATAAACGGTACCAACCTGATGTGTGGATATAAAAAAAAATATGACTGTATAAATCTATATGAAATTTTCCATACTCGCTTCGTCCTTACGCGATATCGTCGCCCAGGGCGCTACTAACCCTCCGACTAGAGAGAAGGGCTAGAAAGAAAAAAAAAAGAAAAAAAAAGGAATAGTCGCTCGATAAAGACACTTAAGGATGAGGAAGTGTATTCTCTAACCTTCGTATCCTTTCTAGTGCCAAGATTGTATGGCGACAGGATTCCCACTAGAGTCCTAGCGCCGGGCAACAAAAAGGTCCAGCGGAAGATCGTCCTTTATCACAACTTCTTTAGGACTCACGTGAATCCTCCGGCGGCCAACATGCTGGCCATGGTGAGAACGTGAGAATGACAAAGTAAAATTGATACTGACAATAACGATATAGATACACAGACATATATATAAGATTAGAGATCATTGATTGGATAAAAAAATAATGAGATTGCCCCCAGTCTGTTTGAATTAGGCTCTTATCAAGGTACTTGTATTACATTTAGAAATGGCACAATGGGGCCGCCAAGGCAGCACAAAGGTGGGCCGAGGCCTGTTACGCTCTGACCCATGATAATGCAACAGGACTCCATATCGATGCCTTTGGGAGCTGCGGACAAAATATCTTTATATCCACAGCCCAAGTACCCTGGTAAGTCCTCGAATGAAATGTACTAATTACTAAAGAATAAATTTAAAATCTCACAAGGCAAGAGAAAGGGACTTTTGTCCGATGTCAGTGAAGGTACTTACATTTTCCTCGTCGGCCATCTCCTTTGATTCTCACTCGAAACCCATTACTCCGGGTAGTACTGTCCCTCGATCTAATCGTCACTTGCTTCTCTTCGCGATACGGAACCCACTCGCCGCGTCATTCCCAAGGGAACAGAATGTATCCTAGTGAATTACGTTCCTTACGAGTGCATCAGGTTGAGATTACGTATCTTCAGATGACTCGCTGCCGCATAAGATAAAGAGCCGGGATTCCGTATTTCTCACAGAGTCAGCAAGGACGTTAAAGGCATGATTTACGAGAGACATAACTCGGAGCAATCACCTTACCGATAACCTCACTTCGTACCTTCGCGTTCTGAAGAAGTTCCATCTCCATATCCTGACTCCTGGTTACTACTGGCCTCCAGGCAAATCCCCCGTGACTTCGTAGTAAACTTCACCCTAGGAAGCGTTATTAGAATCTTTCATTTTTCTCGTGCTCGCTCGGTACTACGTCGCGACTGTGGTGCCATCTATGAATACTTATCCGTACCTTGTTGCACTTACAGAGTTTTACCAACGCGCTCCACTCTTGTTACTTGTATTATTCTATTCGAATGGCTTCACTGTAAATCCTCGAATCCTCGCTAAGAGATAGACCTTCGACACTGGAAAACCATTTAACCGGATCCCTGACTTTGTACGTTCCTGAATGCTCTCGGCCACTACCTATCCCGAGGGAGCCACCTGTTGACAGTGGAGGACACTCATTCGTTCAGCTGTCTAAATCCCCGATTTTCCCGGACAATAGATATACCAGATGCCTAATACCATATCATCTTTTCAATGCCCGGCTAACACGATATCTTATAGGTATATACTTTCTGAAGAACATCAATAAATCCTTGATACTTCTCTTTCCAGGTTCTTCGCAATAAAGACCTGGTTTCTCGAGCATCAGATCTTCAAATATGGACCAAAGGCTAAGAATGACCTGAGTAAGGTCGGACATTATACTCAGATGGTATGGGCACCTACCCATCGTGTCGGATGCGGTTGGGCTAAATGTCCTGGTACCAGAGGACCACGTGGGCGACCTTACTTCAGTTATGTTTGCAATTATTGTCCCTCGTAAGTAGATACGAATGCAGGATTATATCCTAATCAGACAGTTTTTACCTATTATAACCATACCGCCTATAACTGTCAATTTTTTCAATTCAATTTATTATTTTCATAACGCCAGGAATATGCCGCTGTGGTAAAGTGACTAATGGAGTCACGAGAATATTGGATCCTCATGTAAAGTAGTCTAGATCCACTGGGGATTCCAATGGATTATTCAGGATTCGCTAGCCAGGAAAATATCTCTGATTTATTAATGGAGTATCGAGATAGTTTCTTTAGTACAGTATTCGTACGTCCGTGTACACTGTTGTAGTATTCGAATTCCCATGCGACACGCTTCGTTACTTCGACTGGAAGAATAAAGATAAAGAGAGGAAACACTAAGCGGTATAGAAGGAAACGTGAGTTTTATGCTCTGCAATTTGTTCGCAAATGGCCATGACAAAGACATATCCCTCGTAACAGGCAGTGCCTTTCGCCTTTACTTTATCTACTTTGTATAAAACATTCAGTCCCTTCTGGATGAGACCATTTTTAAAAAAGCCGAGTTTCCACGATCTTCCCACAAACTTTTCGTACATAATGCAATAGTTTCCTTATCTCTCGTTTTTTTTCTTTCTCTGGAAATTACTAAAAACCTACTCAACCAATAACTCAAGTACGAGCTGCTTACGTATCATAATAATTTATCAGAATTGATCAGAGAATTTATCTTCATTGTATAGGTACAAATTTCTATCCATTTTTTTAACGACTCCATGACGCCATATACATAGGGTTCTTAAGTCCAAACAGACCAACTGAAGTTAGCCTATCTATTTGACTTTTATGGTACGACCACCTTCAGACAGTACCTTTGCAGTAAATATACTGATATATACTGTAACGCAATTCTTTTTCTTAACTCGACACCGATAGCAAAACATACGAGAACGAACTATCTTCGAGAACCAACCTACGTTACCTTCGGCCGTTCACCCGTCGTTCGTGCATCCGCAAGCCAGGCGGGCGCCAGCCAATTCTTTTTTCACCGGGAACTGACGAGCCGGTATAAACTGGGAGT